>NC_141615.1:31834237-32129237 GCF_047967505.1 Dipteris shenzhenensis
CTTAACATTCCCTCTTGCTTAAGGTGCAACTGACCTCAGTTGTGATTTTGTTTATTTGAGTTAAGTACATTAGGATGGTCTTGAAAAAACTGCTCAGGAAACCACTGTGCATTTTCTTTTGGATGTTTTTTAAACTTCAATAAATAGAAGTTATAAATCTTTCCTTTGCGCGTTGTTCTTTGCTGATCATCTAGAATACAATCAGGCTCAATAAATTCAACTTGATCCACAATTAATGGTGGCTCTTCATTAACAGGATGCGTTGGTAATCGTCCTTTAAAAGGTTTCAAGAGATGAATGTGAAAGGCGTTATGAATTTTCCAATGATCAGGCAATGCCAAACGATAAGTCAAATCATTTATTTTGGAAACAACTTTGAAAGGTCCATAAAACCTTGGTGCTAATTTTACTGCAGGGCATTTATCAACACTCTTTAAATGCCTCTTTTCAATTCGTAGAAGGACAAAATCTCCTTCTTTATATATCATATGTTGTCTTTTCTTGTTTGCTTGTTTAGTGTACTTTTCTTGGGCTCTCTTGATGGCTTCAGTTACTTCTCTCATGATTTGATCATAATTTCTTGTAAAATCATCAGTAGCTTCAATCTTTTGACTAATTCTTGTGATAGGAATTCGTAATAACTTTCCATATATTATTTCGAATGGGCTCTTCCTGTAGTAGAATGGATTGTGTTGTTATAAGCAAATTGCAATAAATGCAAATACTTATTCTAATTCTTTCCTTGAGAATCAACATATATCCATTGCATATCCAAGATTTTATTATAATTGGTTACTTCTATTTGTCCATTTGCCTCAGGATGGAAAGCTGAAGTAAAATCGACTTTAGTGCCAATATTTTCAAATAAAGTCCTCCAAAAGGCACGACAAAACTTGGAGTCTCGATCTGATACTATAATTTTTGGTAATCCATGATGTGGGAAAACATATTTCAAAAAAATGTGTGTGCTCGTGGTGCAGACAATGTCTTTTTGCAAGGCAAGAAATATGCTTGCCTTCTAAAGCGATCCACGACGGTCCAGATCATGTTATTTTGATTAAAATTCAAGGAAAATCCAGTAATAAAATCCATGGATATTTGTTCCCAGGACTGTGAAGGAATAGGCAAGGAATTAATAGTCCTCGTGTTTTTCCTTTGAAACTTTTAATCTTCTAACAAATCAAACACTCAGCAACATACTTAGATATATCTTTCTTCATCAAAGGCCAATGAAATTCTTTAACAATAATTTGATAAGTTCCAGTCACCCCTTGATGTCCCACATAAGGAGGTTGATGCATTTCCTCCATAACTTGTAATCTAAACGATTTGGTGATGCAAAGTCTTTTCTCATAAAAGAGATATCCATCATTAGCTGAATAATTAGATATATAGGACTCCAATTGTTTTGTTCAAGCTTAGTCCACTTATCAAAGAAGTCGGAGTCATCTTGATAAGAATTTTTCATTACCTCGAATGGTTGTATTCCAATCACTAAAATGTTGTTGATTTGTGTCTTTGACTTAATGCATCTGCAACCATATTTTCTTTACTGGGATGATATTGAATCATTGGCTGAAAACTTTGAATAAAAGAAGCCCATTTGATATGTCTATCTGAAATCAATGGTTGCATCAAAATATGCTTAATGCTTTGTTGATCAGTCTTGATCAACAATTATGAGCCCATCAAATAATGCTTCCGAATTCTTAGGGCATGTACCACTGCTAACCATATCGAGTAAACATCTTATAATGAAAAGAGATTCAAAGACAAATATAAGAATTGCTGGAAAGGAAGTTGATTAGACCAAGTAGCTCCCCTTATGGTGCTCCAGTTCTTTTGGTGAAAAAGAAAAATGGCACATTTAGAATGTGTGTGGACTATAGAGCACTTAATAAGCTCACTGTCAAGAATCGGTATCCAATTCTAAGATTAGATAATTTACTTGACAAGTTGAGAGGAGCTAAAGTTTTTAGCAAGATTGATCTTAAATCTGGTTATCATCAAGTTAGAATGACGGAAGAAGATGTTTACAAAACAACTTTTAGAACACAAATGGGTCATTACGAGTTTTTGGTTATGTCATTTGGTTTGACCAATGCTCCAGCTACTTTTAGTAGAATGATGGACCAAATATTTCTAAAGCATCAACACCTGTAGTAGTGTTCTTTGATGACATAGTGATTTTTAGCAAGAATATTGAAGATCACACAAGGAACATTTGAAATTGACCTTTTCTCTTTTAAAAGAAAATCAATTGTACATCAATCTTGAGAAGAGTCTATTCTTTCAAGATCGCAGTGAATACTTGTGTCATATAGTTTCAAGTCAAGGTATTCAAGTGACCCAAAGAAAGTGGAATGTATTGAAACATTGCCAAAGCCTAATTGTACATGAATTCTGAGAAGAGTCTATTCTTTCAAGATCACATTGAATACTTGGGTCATATAGTTTCAAGTCAAGGTATTCAAGTAGACCCAAAGAAAGTGGAATGTCTTGAAACATGGCCAAAGCCTAAAGATATACATGAGCTAAGATCATTTTTAGGCTTATGTAGCTACTATAGAAAATTTGTTAGGAACTTTGCTCTCTTAGCAAATCCACTAACCTATCTCCTACAAAGTTCATTTGGACTTCAAGCCATGATAAATCATTTCAAGCTTTAAAAGAAGCTTTAGTTAAATCCCTAGTACTTCAGTTACCAGACTCCTCACGACCCTTCTTTGTTGTTGTAACTGATGTCAGTGGAGCTGGGATTGGAGCTACGCTTATGCAAGATAAGCATCCTATAGCATTTGAAAGTAGAAAGCTTAAGCCAGCAAAATTCAATTATGGTACCTATTACAAAATGGAGCTCTACAAGGAGGTGAATTTCTAGGTAAACTTTCTATGCGATGATCTTCAGGTCTAGACTTGGGTAAACCTGGGAGTAATTTGTCCAAGAAACAATCCAAAAATTGCGAGATTAAATCTTTGAAATCATCATTCGATTTAATTTGTGTGGCCATAATTGAATTAACCAAAACTAAAAATGATTTTTCACCTTTCCTAAAAGTCCTTTTAGCTTGTGTGTGATTCAACAAAGGATTCATTTCATTCTTTATGTGTCCCTTTAAACAAATTCTTCTATCATTATGTGTGATCCACATTTGGTGAGTGTTATAGTCAATATCAGGATTAAATTGATTTCACCACGACATTCCCAAAATTATATCTTTTCCGCTCAGAGGAGCCACTAAGAAATTTATCTTTTCTTTGTATGGGTCAATCATGAGTTCTAAATCTTTCATTTCATTCAAACAATTATATCTAGTTCTATTAAAAGAAGCTTTAACCTTATAATGTGTTTGTGAAACTCTAAGATTCATTGCTTTTACTAATTGTTTAGAAATAAAATCATGTGTACTTCCATCATCATGTAGACTAACATTTTCTTTCCCATTTATTTTTCCTTTCATTTTTAACAAGGCATAAGGAGAAAACTTACCTGATTTACCTAAGGCAGAAGTTTTATCCTCTTGCTTGACTTTGTCAATTACGTTAATCTTTGCAATTGATGCCTTCTTCTTTTCTGGACAATTATTTGCATAATGTCCTCTTTGTGATGATAGTTGAAACAAGTTCCCTTCTTCAAGTCAATCACAACATATCCAGCGATTGTCTTCTTTGTGAACAGTGAATGATTAGCCTTCCCAACTGCAAAACCAAGCTCCTGCAGGTATCTGCTGATCCTTTCATTCCATGCTCTAGGTGCTTGCTTCAGCCCATAGAGAGCTTTCTTCAACCTGCAAATATAGTTGGGATAGTCAAGGTGCACATAACCCTTGGGCTGAACCATATAGACTTCCTCCAACAAGTCACCATTTAGGATAGCATTATTGACATCCATTTGTTGCAATTTCTAGCCATTTGTAGCAGCCAATGCTATGATAGTTCTCACAGTTGCCATCTTGGCAATAAGGCTGAAAGTTTCCTCATAATCTAGCCCATACTGCTATGCATACCCTTTGGCAACCAGCCTTGCTTTATACCTTTCCACTGATCCATCAGACTTGCATTTTACTTTGTAGACCCATTTGCAACCAATAGGATTCTTGCATTCAGGCAACTCCACCAAATCCCAAGTCTCATTAGTGGCAAGGGCATCCATCTCCTCATCCATGGCATTCCACCAATGACCATGTTGCACAGCCTCACCACAGATAGTTGGCTCAGTATGTTCCATAACTTTTGTCATATATGCATAATGCCAAGTAGCATAACCACTATAAGTTATCCTGTCAATAGGATACCGAACTCTCTGTGACTTTCTCTCCTCATTCATGAGGAGGTATGTACCTGCTTCCCTTGACTCCAGTTGTAGACACAGATGGTATACCCAACTCACTATCCAAACTGTCAATACATGACGAATCATAGCCACAATTTGATGGCCCAGGGACATCATTTTTAGCTGGCGAAAGCACCTCAACAACCTTGGCTTTCCCTTTATCTCTCCCCCTCACTGACATAGCAGTGTCAGTGTAATTACATAACCTGCCAGACCAAGGATTCACTGTAGTAGAACTAGTAGATGTAGGCCCAGATATGGATGTACTAATTTGCTTATTTTTATCATATGCATGACCTGCAAATGCATCATTTGGAACAGCCACTTTCGGCTTGCCATACCAAGATTCTAGCTCATCAAAAACAACATCCCGACTCACCATAGTCTTCTTGGTCAATGGGTTGTAGCATTTGTAACCCTTTCGGTTATGTGCATAGCCAATAAACACACATCTTTCAGCTTTGGGATCCAACTTCCGTCTCTTTTCATCTGGTATATGCACATATGCCAAACTACCAAACACTTTTAATGACTGACATCAGGCTTTTGTTGATACAATTTCTCATATGGTGTGAGCATATGAATGCCAGCAGTAGGAGTGTGATTCAGCACATACACTGCAGTTGCAAGTGCTTCTACCCAATAATAATCAGGTAAGTTCTTTTCATTCAACATGGCTCTACCACATGAACCAATCACCCCATTCTTACGTTTAGCCACTCCATTCTGCTATGGTGTTTATGGGCATGTAAGCTCTCGTCTAATCCCATGATAGGCCAAGAAGTCATCAAATTCATTTGACAGATATTCACCTCCATTATCTGTTCTCAAGCATGTGATATATGACCCAAACTCCTTTTCAACATGTTGCTTGAAATGCTTGAAGGCAGGCAGGACCTCATCCTTATGTTTCAAAAAATACAGCCATGTATACCGGCTGAAATCATCAATAAATGTGACATAATATGATGACCCCAGACATCAGAGTGAATCAACTACAAAGGTCTACTACTCTCCCGCAGATGCTTAGTGAATGGCAACCTTGATTGTTTTCCAAACTGGCATGCAGGACAAACATGCTCTAAAGCAATATACTTGAACTTTTGTAGGCCAACAACAATGCCTTTATGCTGCATATTTTTCAGCTTCTGAATATTAATATGACCAATGTGTTTGTGCCAAATTTCCAAATTAGAGACAACACATGTACCATGGGTAAACATGGCAGCCTTTAGTTTCGGCATGCCTGCATCTAAAGTAAACATTCTTCCTTGCCTTTTCCCTTTCGCAATCAACTTGCAGCCATTACCAAACTCCTCAATGAAGCATCCATACTTATTAAACCGGACTTGCAAGTTCTGCTCAGCCATTTGTCCAATAGACAACATGTTCTTGGTGATCGAAGGCACATGCAACACTTCATGCAGCTTCTTGGTCTGACCATCATGCATCACCAGAGGCACAACACCCTTGTGTGTAATGTCATGCTGTGTATCATCTCCTATGCAAACATAACCATGCACATTAGGAGTCATCTCATCAAACCACTCTCCATGTGGTGTCATGTGATTAGATGCTCCTAAATCAATATACCATATATCATCCAAGCCACCATCAGTAGGCTTATGATCCTGCACATGTGTCATAGCAAATAGCTGATCTGAGGATGTCTCATGTGCATGACTAGAAGAGGCAAAATGACCATGCTGATATGCCTTTCCTCTTTGATTTTCTTGCTTCTTGAAACAGTCTCTGGCAATATGGCCAACCTTGCCACAGTAATGACATGTCTTATCACTATTAGGATTATGCACTATTTGTTGCGGTTGCCGCCAAGTACCTCTACCATGAGAAGCACCTCCCCCCTACCTCTAAAGGCTCCACCTCCTCTCTGAGGTGACTGACTAGGGGTTTTAGGGACATGCCTACCATCACCTTTACCACGAAATGAACCTCTGTGTCGTCCACCATGGCCTCTCTAATCAGAGTAGAACACTACATCACTATTCCTTGAGCTACTGCCATTGGTATTCAACCCAAGCTTCACTTCCTCATGGATCAAAAGAGCAACCAGCTCATTGAAATTCGACATATTGTGCCTCACAGAAATAGAAGTGTCAAATGACTTATATTCGGGACCAAGTCCATTCAGAGTGACTGCAACCATGTCATCATCATCCATAGGAGCATCAATAGAGGCCAATTGATCAGCTATAGTTTTGATATCACTCACACATTCCTGTATCGTTCTCCCCCTTCTTGACATATTGTTAAATTTATGTTTCAACTGTATCTTTCTGGCACTTGTTGTGGTGCCATAATACCTCGTCAAGATATCCCAAGAATTCTTAGGGGATGTGCAACTCATAATTTGCACGGCCATGGCATCCAGAATACAAAGAGAAAGCCAGTGTAGCACCTTTCATGCTCTCTCTAGCCAAGCCTTGTGAACACCTATTTCATTAATTTTGGACTCTTGCACTGTCCAAATTCATTTTGTGAGATAATTTTGGATAAAACATTTCAAAAAAAGAGGCTCTTATAAAACAAAACATTGAGTCAAAAAGGAAGATTTTAAAAAATCAAATTAGAAAAAATGACGTGAGATGTTAAAAATAGAGTACATCACATTGTTAAAAGAGACAAAAAAGTAAGATTTTAAAAAATCAAATTAGAAAAAATGGTGTGACATGTTATGAAAACTAGAGTACATTTCAAAAAGAGCACATCACATTTGTAAAGAAGTAGATCATATTACTCAAAGCCATATGGTGTCAAAAAACACCTTAATACAGTCTCTCTTAACATCATCTTAACATCACATTTGTACAAGAAGTAGATCATATTACTCTTGAAAGCCATATGGTGTCAAAAAACACCTTAATACAAAGCCATATGGTGTCAAAAAACACCTTAATACAGTCTCTCTTATCTAAGTCTAGAAGATCTCATCATTGGTCTCTCTTATCTTCTCAACAACCCAATCTTTCACTGCCTCCACAGCTGTATCCTCAACATAATTACATGCGAAGAAGAAATTTAAGCAATCACAAATTGTTTCTTTATAATTTCTCTGAGAGGCTCTTATTGTTCTCTCAGCATCCGCATCAAATCGCCCATGACGAGAGCTGCGATAACGCAGGTTACTTAAGAAGTCTAATAGATCTTGTTGTGCTTTTATCATACGTCTTAGAAGTCTTTCACTGTCTGCTATCTTGAGAGTCTCCTCCCTCTCTGCGTGCCTTTGTGCAGCAAATTCCTCTCTCTCCATGTGTGTCAAAGGAGAACCTTGTCGAATTCTGGCCTCTCTCTGTGCTCCTTGGTCAGCAATCCATTCTTTGAGATTGTTAATTCCGAACTCCACGTCTTCGACAATGCCAAGGACATCCATGGGTGGGGAGATGATAAAGAAAGGGAGATGGACTACGATGCAAGAAAGAAGAGAGTGTCTGTGGAAGAACTAGGATAGAAGAATACTTGGTTATCAGGATGGATGAAAGAAGACTCTGAGAGTGTTCGCAGAAGGACTAGGATAGAAGAATACAAGTTAATGAGAAGTACTAGGATGGATGAAAGAAGAGAGTGTTTGTGGAAGAACTAGGATAGAAGAATACTTGGTTATCAGGATGGATGAAAGAAGACTCTGAGAGTGTTTGTGGAAGGACTAGGATAGAAGAATACAAGAAGAATACAAGTTAATGAGAAGAACTAGGATGGATGAAAGAAGAGAGTGTTTGTGGAAGAACTAGAATAGAAGAATACTTGGTTATCAGGATGGATGAAAGAAGACTCTGAGAGTGTTTGCGGAAGGACTAGGATAGAAGAATACAAGTTACTCAGAAGGACTAGGATGTAAGAAATAAGAGAGTGTTTGTGAAAGGACTAGGATGGAAGAATACAAGTGCACTAAGGCACGATGTGTTCACTACGATAAGGATAAGGGTTGGAATAAAGTGAGAGGCACGATGTGTTCACTATGATAAGGATAAGGGTTGGAATAAAGCGAGTGGAGATTGAATGCTCTACTTTAAGTGAGTGGAGATGATAAGGATAAGGGTTGGAATAAAGTGAGAGAAGCATTGCGAATGCTCTACTTTAAGTGAGTGGAGATTGCCCAACTGAATAAAATTCTCATCACACAAGGATTTATTTCCAAATAATCACATCATCACACATTCATATCATAAAATTGTGTGCATGAAGAAATATATTACAAATATTACATCATCACATATTCATATCAAAATTCTCATCACACAAGGATTTATTTCCAAATAATCACATCATCACACATTCATATCATAAAATTGTGTGCATGAAGAAATATATTACAAATATTACATCATCACATATTCATATCAAAATTCTCATCACACAAGGATTTATTTCCAAATAATCACATCATCACACATTCATATCATAAAATTGTGTGCATAAAGAAATTATATAAATATCATGATTATTCCACTTAAGTAATAAGTCACAAATTGGTGTATAATCAACAAAAACTACAAACACAACATCATACATGCATCACAACTCTTGTGATGCTTCTAGTGGAGACTGTGGCAACTCTTCGGATGCTTCCAATGGAGGTTGTGGTGCTGTAGATGTACACTCGGTCTCTACTTCTTCTGTAGTATGTAGTGCTTTCGGAGTAGACTCAGTATCCTCTTCCTTAAATGCAAGCGGAGGCGGTGGCAACTCCTCTGATGCTTCCAGTGGAGGCTGTGGTGCTGTAGGTGTACATTGGGTCTCTACTTCTTCTGTAGTGTGCAGTGCTTTCATAGTAGACTCAGTCTCCTCTTCCTTAAAGGGAAGCTCTGATATTGCTTCAGTTGCATGTTGTATTCTAATGGCAGCAATTAGGTCTCGAATGATTTCAGCCCTAAACAATTGTATATCCTCCTCTGAATATTTGAGCTCCAAAGAGTCTTCCGATGAGATCTGTGGCTTAAGTGAGAAAATTTCTTTGAAAATCAACATGCAGTTGTAGGCAACTCTCCACCCACAACTATGCCCATCTTCCTGCTCTACTACTAAACGCTTTTGGAAGTCTACCGAGTCTTTGTACTGTCCTGTTTCTCTGATAGCAGATACCAACTTCTCAATCGACCTGCTCATCGTGACATATTAAAAAAACTTAGTATGTCTATCACATAAGGTACATAATATAGAAGTAACAACAAATTAATAGAATACTTACGTTTGCACTGAGCCATGAAAGCCTGCAATCGAGTTAACAAACCAACAATAGTTGTCTTCAAGGTTCCAAACCACCAGACTCCAATGTTCCCTACACGAATAATTAAGAACCATTATTATTTAACACAATGTTGCCAGTATAAGATGAAAATAAAGGTTGCCATGATACTTACATCTCATGATATGCCATAAATAGGACTCGCACGCCATGTAAATGTAAAGGCTGTAATAATTTACAAACATCGGCTATTGTCTTTCTGCTATCGCTAAGTATAGGAGAAAGGAGGGAATCCAACATATACACACGATTTTGTACGACTCTACCAAATCGTGAGATAACTATACTGCACCAACAAATAAATGAATATTAGCTTATTAGATTTAATCAAAATATTGAATTATCAAGTAGAGAAAAAGTTTGTATTAAACCTGAGATTGGCCATCATAACGTTGTTATTGACCTCATTTGAAGCTCTAGAGAGAATTGAAATCTCCTCTCCCCCAAATTCAAGATACTGAGGTCTATGTTGAATCATAACCCTAACATTAAAAGAGCTTCCCAATTCTTTTAATGAAGCCATGTTTGTAGAGTTGAGGTCTTCTATCCTCTTTGACTCTTTGATGGCATTCATTTCGCAATCAATGATTGCTCGAATGGTACATGTTATAAATGCATAGAGATGCAAATCCGTATATGTTGATAGTGTGGTGTCATTTTGTATCTCAAAAATTTGACCAAGTACCAAAAAGCAATTGTAGCCCACCCTCCATCCACAATTATAGATGTGGCTATTCTCTTGATGTGATACCTGACATGTTATATACTCTATTTGTTGTGCCAAGTCACATTGCCGCATTACTATGTCGATAGCATCTACTAATTTTCGAGCTGATCTGCATATCAAAACATATAACAACAGTGAATATGTGCATTGCATATCAATCTACATGTCAAGAAGTGACAACAAGTGTAGTCTATACTTACTCTAACACATTGCCATGGACGGATGTCATTGAGTTGGCAAAGAAGTACTTCTTCGCAAGGATGTCCACGACTACCAAACTCCAATGTGAGCTGCATTATCAATAAAGAATAATTACTGTGTTTGAGACAATTCTAGCAATGCAATAGAAAAAACAAGTAGGGTTTGATGCTTACTTCTCATAATATGATGTAAAAATAACTCGTGCGTCATTCATAGGAACGTGCTTCAACCACTTACAAACATTCTCTATGGTTTCTTCTTTGTTGCTAAGCACTTCCGAAATACGAGGATGGAGCATATATGAAACGCTTTGTATATTTTGCGGAAAATTTGCTATAACATTACTATATTTTAAAAAAAAGTATTAGCTTCTTGGGTTTAATCAAAATAAGCAAAGTATAAAGCCAAGGAAAAGGCTGCATCAAACCTGAGGATGGTTGTGATGACTTTGACATTAACCTCATTCTTAGGATTCAAGAGGATTGAAATCTCTTCTTCACCAAATTCAAAAAAATGAGGTTGTTGTCGAATTAACAACATAGCAGTGAATGAACTTCCAATCTGCTCCAATAGATTCATATTTTTATGACTCATCTTATTGAGGGAGTAGTCTACATCGTATTCTTCTTCACTTGCTATGTCCTCCACATCCTCCTTCTGCCATAAAAATATAAAAAAGTTATGCGATGTACACATCCCAAAGAAAGGCTTAAACAAGCAGATAAGGTTTCATACATGCTTTCATTAGTGTAAGTCTCTCCTCTGCTTGGAGCAAAAATTTAAAAAGGTTTCATACACGCTTTCATTAGAGTGAGTCTCTCCTCCTCTTGGATGAAAAATTTAAAAAGTTATGAGATTTACACATCCCAAATAAAAATAATGGTTTAAATAATCATAGAAGTATAAAGATGGCATGCTTTCATTAGACAAGTTATGAGATTTACACATCCCAAATAAAATTAATGGTTTAAATAATCATAAAAGTATAAAGATAGCATGCTTTCATTAGACTCAGTCTCTTCTCCTCTTGGAAGAAAATATAAAAAAGTTATGAGATTTACACATCCCAATTAAAGGCTGGAACAAGCATACAAGTATAAAGATAAGGTTTTATACATGCTGCAATGTAGTCATATTTTCATGTTGTTTCCCAATGGTAGTAATTAGATGCTGAATACTCTTAGCCCGAAATGCTAGCAGATCAGCTTCTGTATATGATTCCATTTTGACTGGTAACTCCAAATCAAAAATCTCTCTAAGAAACAACATGCAGTTGTAGGCAACTCTCCACCCACAGCTATGTCCATCTTTTTGCTCCACTGGTAGACGTCTTTTGAATTCTACTTGATCTTGTTGCTCCGTGGTTGTTCTGACAGCAGATACTAGCCGATATGCAGCACTGTCCAGCATGACATATGAAATATATTAATATGTCATGATCATAAGATACAAAATAAGAAAGTATCAAAAATATTAAGAGAATAATTACCTTGGGGAGTTGGCATGATAGCCTTCTATTGAATTCACAAACCATAAATGGTTGAGTTCAAGGTCCCAAAAGATCAGACTCCAATGTGAGCTACACGACCAGAATAAAAATGATTATTGTTTTACACAAACTTGCCAAAGAAATAGTAAAAATAAGGTTAGAGTTGATACTTACGCCTCATGATAAGGCAACACCCAAGGTAAAGCTATGGGCAAACAGGTGGATTAAAAAGGATGAAGATGGGTCGGAAATAGTAACCTCTTATATGAGAAAAGAGATACCACAACAGGTGGTTGCATATGTGGAAAGATTAATCAGCGAGATAAGAATGCCGACAGATATGCACCAAAGCTTTCAATTCAATGTAGAGGTTACGGCAGAGTCTGGAAAGCTTGTCAACTTCAAGGGAGTATCAGAAGATGACTTCTTCAAGAATGAGTCAGCATGGGATAAGCCACAACTATTCTTTATCAATGAAGTTTCTAGCGATGATATCCATAACTTCATTGATAGAATAGTATATACCACCATTAGCAAAGTGGCGATTTGCAACATTGTCATATTTGTTGATAAAAAAGACAAAGAAGCCATGCAGGTTACTCTAGAGCGAGCATATTCATCAGATTTGAAGATCTATAGTGGTGTTTATGCAGCAAAGAGAGGCAAGAGAGAATGTGGCATAGCGATTCAAACTCTTGAATCATTCTTTCTGTGTATGCGGAGTCCCAACCCTGATCACTCCTTACAAAAGAACATAAGAGGGAATTCAAATAATTTGAGATTGATGCTAGAAGAGCAAGATATTCCCAGGTCCATACATTATCAAAAAAACAACTATGGAAGTCCTGCAAAAAGTGGGAGTCTCTTGCTTACCATGATGGAGAATTTGCTGCCGGCAGGTTGGGAGGTCACCTTGTGCAGGATGGGATATTTATTTGAGGATCTCCTAAGAAAAGGCAACTCCACAAATATTATTGAAAATAAGCATTTCATGACCTATTTCCACCTTCAAGCAGATCTAACCACAGGCTATGAAAAAGAGATAGACCACAAGGACACCGATGACATGGATGATTACCTTGAAGATCATAATGTCCCAGTTGTTGATGATGAAAAGATGGACTTACATGACCCGTTCACAGAGAGGTTGGTGGATGAAGACAAACATGATGATGCCTTCTTTGATAATTATGGCTCGCAGGGTTATGAAAAAAGGCCACTACGACAATACTTAGCGGTATGAACTCTCTATTTCTCAACTAAATACAAATTTTTAAATAAGATTTAAATTTAAAGATAATGAATCTAATCTCTCATATTTGTTTACAGGCAATAGAGGGAGAAGAAATGGATGAAGTCAATACGGAGGCACTCCCTTCTACTTCAACAATGCAACCACCTCTAAATTTGATTGAAAAAATCAAATTTAGTTGCATTGGATAAAATGGAGAGCTCATTTGAAGTTAGGATCGTTTTGAAACGAGAACCTCAGTATTTAAGCTTTGGTAGAGAGGAGGTTTCAATCCTCTCCAATCCTTTAAAAGAGGTTAATGACAATGTTATCTTGGCCATTCTCAGGTAATGTTTATTTATTTATTGCTACTTCAATAAGCTAACATTTGTTTATTTATTCACATTTCAGTTATATATCAGTTTCCTAGTGCAGAATGCAAATCAATTCTATGAGCTAATGTTTGTTTATTTCTTGGTGCAGTGTAGTTATTTCTCAGCTTCCTAGTACAGTGTAGCATCGTGTCTACATGCTCAATGCTCTCCTTTCTTCTATTCTTAGCTCTCCTCAAAAGACTATAGAAGATGTTTGTACTTGGTTAAGCCCTTTGAATTTAGATGGGGTGCGAGTCATCTTAAGCTATATGCTTCACCACATTATAGTCAATGTTACAATGAGTAAGTGGAATTTGTTTCTCTGATAGCAAATAATTGATGGCACTATGCACTGCATCACGCCTCACCTATACATTGATGCATTCTTCCATGCAGTGGTCTTTGTCTTTTTTTCCAAAAAACCATTCTTTCTTTAAAATTTTTTGTGCTGCCATGGATGCATACTTATCAGGTAAGTACTTTACAGGCCTCCACATCCTTGCCGTCAACTCCTTCTTATCCATTACCTTTGACTTGCCGGAGATAAACAAAGGAGCTTCATAGGTCAGCTGTCCACGCTCACAAGCAATGCACATTTCAAGCATCTCATTGAACACTTCAACAGGACGAAATATGATAGAAGTGTAGTTGGCATATCTGTCCCTCACCACCTTGAGGCTTGTCATACTTTCTTCCCGCTCTTGGGTTCCCCTAGGCACAACTGCACTCAAAGAAGTATAAAAGTTTGTGAGTGTGTCGGCGCCTGCTTTTGTGACCTTTCGCTTCAAATCAGGATTTGGAGAACCAAATGTTGTCCATATCACCCTTGCCTTCTGTAAGACCTCTGATGTTGAGGATATCTTACGCTTTCCATGGACATAATGATTAAGTCTTTCGAACTCAATCAAATACTTGATCTCATGCTTGAATATACAGATTGTTGCAGGATAATAATGGAATGAGCTTATCTTTACAAATTGTTCTGGAGTGAGTCTTTTGCCCTCCTTTGCTTCCCTTGCGATCTGATTACAAGCATAAGCCCAATGTTGACCATCAATGGGCTGGAATCTGCAATGAAGGAGAAATTCCTTCTTGACTTCCTTTAGCATATTCTCTCCTTGTGCCTCTTCGCCTTGTTCATGTGGAATATTTTTTAGAGTGTCTTTAAAGAATTGACTGAAGATTTCCTCGAAATGTGTAGGCCCTGTAAATGTTATTTGATCCAGAAAACTATTTTTGGTTGGACAAAACATTATTGGGCGCAAGACCACATTGCTTGCCACAGGTTTCTTACCATCTCTCAAAGCCTCATATATTTGCATTGCATAGGATATATCAAGGCTTCGGCTATTAGTAAAGAGAGCTGCAGCTTCCACATCTTTGGCATTCACAAACCATGTCCTTTGACCCCAGATATATCCCACATCATCATCTGTAACTGCTTCATTAAGATGCAGATTAAGATTTTTGATTGATGTGAGTTCATCCTGATCATCTTCAGCCTCGGATTCTGAGTCTTCTTCATCTTTCTCTTTTTTTGACCATTTTTCATCCACATTATCTTTCTATACAGTGGACGATGTCTTTTCTTACTGCTTGGAACCGTGGCTCTTGCAGTACTAGCCTTTTACATTTCACGTCGTGGTTTGCTAGCAAGAGCTTCTAGCATAACTGCAGTGGATCGACCTTGATCTTCTTCAATTTTTGCTAATTCCCGTGCACTCAAGGCTTGTTTTTCATCATCCTTAGTTACATCCACCATTTCTGGCTCTAGAAGTTTGCGCTCATGTTCTACAGGTTTGTGACAGTGTGCCTGTTCTTCTTGTCCCTGCATCGAAGTCTGAGCTTTTTGATCTCCTTCATGTGAAGATTCTTGCATATGAGGAGCATATTCTGCATCCTGAAAGTATTCAAACATTATCTTTGCATGCATCCTTTTTGCCACCACACTAGGAAATTGCTCCCAAGTATATGAAAGAGTCTCCAATGCCCTTTGCAGCTCTGGAAACTTTGATGGTTGAGGAGGAGGCATCACAAAGGTCTTTGCGTCTCTCCTTGACACAATAAAATGCATACCGCCAACTTCAGGATCTGAACTCTTTGTTAAAATATCCATAAAGGTGTCTTTTCGCTGAATTATTATGCCTACTACAAGGCTTGAAGTCATATCTTTTTTGAAGAAAGTAGCATCCCATGGATCTTCAACACCATTGAACTCCCTTTTTGACATAAGTAGAAAGAGTCTCTTTTCCTTTTGATGAAGAAACCAAGCTCTTCTACCCATGTGATATCGAGTCCACCTACCAAAGCCATTGGGGCTATATTCCTTTCCTTTGAAATTCAAAGTGACATCAGAAACCCATTCTCTGATCTCAGAGTCATTTAGGATAGCCATCACATTAGCTGATTGCTCCATAATCCTACAAGAAAAGATAATGAAGAATTTAGATACATACAAGTAAAGTACAATATACAACCCTTGATACAATAAATGTGGGAAATAGCCCAAAAGGCTTTACAAGGCTTCATATGGCAATAAATGTGGGAAATAGCCTAAAAGGCTTTACAACGCTTAAATATTTGTACAAATGTAAAAGAATTAGCCAATAAAGCTTTACAAGTAATATAAAATGTCGTCTAGTGATAAAGCTTCAATCTTCGTGAAGATTCATGTAATCTGTCCATCCATTGATATCTGTGCACTGATACCCAACTGATGCAATCTATCCACTAAAACTGTTCCACTGATATCCACTTATGCAGCCCACATGATATCCACTTATGCATCCCACTGATACTCGTTAATTAGTGAATGGTCGGGATGGTCGGGTTTATTACAAGGCGCTTCATATGACAATAAATGTAAAAAATAGCATAAAAGGATTTACAAGGATTTTTATGACAATAAATGAGCTTAAATATTTATACAAATGCAATAAAAATAACCAATAATCATCAAGCTCCAATATGTCCCACATGTGACATGTAATCTGTCCACTGATATCTGCTCATGCAATCTGCCCACTGATAAACTTCTTGGTAAATGGTAAAAGGTCTTATTTAATAGCATGTTATGAGTGTTAAACCGCATGTGAGCGAAGGGACTGACAACGATTAGGAACTAGTTAGAAAAATTTGAGCATGGCTTCGATTGGCAACTTGGAGAATTGTCTCTCCTCTAAGGCAATCTAATCTATGCTAAACTATGCTAAACCAATCGTCGAAGCGAAGAAAAGCAATAAATAATTTCTTTTTCTGTGTTCATTTTAATGTGCTGGGGTTTAAGAGGCTTAAATATGCAAAAGAAGGGGTTGTGATGTAGAGGCTAAACCTGTATGTGATATAAATGAAGAACAAGTATCTAAAGAAAAGTTAACATTTTTCAATTTAAAAGATGAATATATATAAAAATATTATCTCACCTTCAAAACAAACCATAAATTCACTCTTTTATAATTTTTTAAAAGTATAATATAAAAGATGTAAATATATAAAACTCTCTTTACTTTCTCTCTCTCTCTCTCTCTCTCTCTCTCTCTCTCTCTCTCCTCCTAAATCTCTTTGTAGCCATAGTCAAGACACCTCATTCTCTCTCTTAATCTCTCTCTCTCTCTCTCTGATAACTCTTAAGTATTTTTCTCTCTATCCTCATCCCACTTATTCTCTCTCTCCCTCTCCCTCCCTCTAGCACAGAAGTTTCATTCCTCTCTCTCTCTCCCTCTCTGTCTCTCTCTCTCTCTCTCTCTCTCTCTCTCTCTCTCTCTCTCTCTCTCTCTCTCTCTCCCTAAGTCTCCCTCTTCTCTTCTCTCTCTCTCTCTCTTTCTCTCTCTCCTCTCGCCACATTTCATTCTGATAAACATCTCTCTCTCTCTCTCTCTCTCTCTCTCTCTCTCTCTCTCTCTCTCTCTCTCTCTCTCTCTCTCCTCTCTCTCTCTCCCTCTCTCTCTTTCCCTCTCTCCCTCTTTCTCTCTCTCCCTCTCTCTCTTTCTCTCTCTCTCCCTCTCTCTCCCTACTCTCTCCCTCCCTCAAGCAGCCACGGCCCCCAAGAGACCCGCTTCTCTCTCTTAATCTCTCTCCCCCTCTCTCCTCTCTCTTTCTTTCCCTCCCTACTCTTCTCTCTCATTTAAAAATATAATATAAAAGATGTAAATATATAAAACTCTCTTTACTTTCTCTCTCTCTCTCTCTCTCTCTCTCTCTCTCTCTCTCTCTCTCTCTCTCTCTCTCGACTCCTAAATCTCTTTGTAGCCATAGTCAAGACACCTCATTCTCTCTCTTAATCTCTCTCTCTCTCTCTCTGTGACAACTCTTAAGTATTTTTCTCTCTATCCTCATCCCACTTATTCTCTCTCTCCCTCTCCCTCCCTCTAGCACAGAAGTTTCATTCCTCTCTCTCTCTCCCTCTCTCTCCCTCTCTCTCTTTCTCTCTCTCTCTCTCTCTCTCTCTCTCTCTCTCTCTCTCTCTCTCTCTCTCTCTCTCCCTAAGTCTCCCTCTTCTCTTCTCTCTCTCTCTCTCTTTTCCTCTCTCCTCTCGCCACGTTTCATTCTGATAAACATCTCTCTCTCTCTCTCTCTCTCTCTCTCTCTCTCTCTCTCTCTCTCTCTCTCTCTCTCTCTCTCTCTCTCTCTCCCTCTCTCTCTTTCCCTCTCTCTCTCTTTCTCTCTCTCCCTCTCTCTCTTTCTCTCTCTCTCCCTCTCTCTCCCTACTCTCTCCCTCCCTCAAGCAGCCACGGCCCCCAAGAGACCCGCTTCTCTCTCTTAATCTCTCTCCCCCTCTCTCCTCTCTCTTTCTTTCCCTCCCTACTCTTCTCTCTCATTTAAGGAGCCCCTCTTCTCTGTGTGAATCTCTCTCTCTCTCTCCCTCTCTCCCTCTCCTCTCTCATTTAAGGAGCTCCTCTTCTCTCTCTTAATTTCTCTCTTTCCCTCCCTCCCTATTCTCTCATTTCTCAAATTTACAAACTCAAATATAAATAAAAAACTAATTAAAATAGAACTCAAAAACTCAAATAAGAAACTAATTTAAAAAGAATTGTAATGCCTTCTAAAAGACCACCCTCCTCAAAAACTTAAACTAATTGAAAAAGATCTATAAGTAAAGAAAAAGAATTACAATACGAATTTTAAGAAATAGAGCTCAAAAACCTTAACAAGAAACTAACTAAAAAGAATTGTAAGTAAAGAAAAAGAATTACAAGACGAATAAAAAAGAATGCAAGTACCTGGAAAAAGTGAAAAAGTACTTGGAAAAAGTGAAAAAAGTAAGGCTCCGCTTATCCTTTCTCTTCCGCTCTTGGTTGCTTCAATGAAATGAGGAGAGAGTTAAAACTAGCCCACTCCTCCTACGCATAAATTTGAATTTTCAAAAAAGAGAGGGAAATTTGAATTCATTATAAATTTGAATTCAAATTTGTGTTCAACATTCTTCTTATACTTTCTTCTATACTTTATTCTCATACGTTTCTTTTGAATTCAAATTTGTGTTCAACATTCTTCTTGATACTTTCTTCAACATTCTTCTCGATTCTCGTAAGTCCTTTTCATTCTTCTCGTAAATCCTTTTCATTCTTCTCGTAAGTCAAATCCTCCTCTCCCCTCTCTCTCCTTCTGCTCCCTCCTCTCCTCTCCCTCTCTCTCTCCTCTCTCTCCTTCCTCTCCCCTCCCTCCCTCCCTCCCTCCATCCATCCATCCGACCCAGCCCTCTCCTCCCTTCCCCTTCCCTCCCCTCCCTCTGCCGCCAAAACTCCTCCCTCGACCCCTCCCTTCCCCTCCCCCCCTCCTTCCGCAAAAATCCCCCAGTTGACCCCTCCCCTCCCGCTACCCTTCCCCCTCTCCCGTCGCCTAACCCCTTCCTCCCCTACCCCTTTTTCCCCCTACCCCCTTTTAACCCTCCCTCCTTTTCCCCACCCCCCTTCGCGACCTCCCCAACCCTCCCACCCTCTTCCCCACTCCCCCTTCCCCAGGCTGGCTGTCGCGGCCGCCAGCCCCCCCCTCCTCTCAACCCCTCCCACCCCTTTGCCCCCCTCTCAACCCTCCCCCCCCTCCTTGGCGACCCCCCCGAGCCCTCCCTCCCTTTCCCCCCGGGCTGGCGCCCCCCCCCTCCTTGGTGACCCGCCCGAGCCCTCCCTCCCTTTCCCCCCGGGTTGGCGGCCGCGGCCGCCAGCCCCCTCCCCTCCTCTCAACCCCTCCCACCCCCTTGCCCTCTCAACCCTCCCCCCCCTCCTTCCCGACCCCGCCGAGCCCTCCCCCTTTCCCACCCACCCTTCCCCAGGCTGGCGGCCGCGGCCGCCAGCCCCCTCCCCTCCTCTCAACCCCTCCCACCCCCTCCCCGGGCTGGCGGCCGCGGCCGCTAGCCCCCTCCCCCTCTCACCGCTCCCCCCTCCCCACCCCCCCTTCGCGACCCCCATCCCCCCAGCCCTACCCCCCCTCTCCCCCTCCTCTCAACCCCTCGCACCCCCTTCCCCTCTCAGTCGTCCCCCCCCGCCCCCCTCTCCCTTCCAGACCCCCCCAGCCCACTGGCGGCCGCGGCCGCCAGCCCCCCCTCCTCTCAACCCCTCCCACCCCTTTCCCCCCCTCTCAGCCCTTCCCCCCCCTTCGCGACCCCCCAACCCTCCCCCCCTTTCCCACCTCCCCATTCCCCCGGGCTGGCAGCCGCGGCCGCCAGCCCCCCCCCTCTCAACCCCTCCCACCCCCTTTCCTCCCACCCAACCCCCTCCCCGGGCTGGCGGCCGCGGCCACCAGCCCCCCCTCTTCACCCTCCCCCCCTTCGCGACCCCCCAGCCCTCCCCCTCCCTCTTCCCCACACCCCCCCTTCCCTCGGGCTGGCGGCCGCGGCAGCCAGCCCCCCCCCCTTCTCAACCCCTCCCACTACCCCCCACCCACCCCCCTCCCTGCCCCCGAGCTGGCGGCTGCGGCCGCCAGCCCCCCCCCTTCTCAACCCCTCCCACCACCCCCCACCCACCCCCCCCCCGCCCCCGAGCTGGCGGCCGCGGCCGCCAGCCCCCCACCCCTCTTAGCCCCTCCCACCCCCTTTCCTCCCACCCAACCCCCTCCCACCCCCCCTTGCCTCGAGCTGGCGGTCGCGGCCGCCAGCCTCCCGCCCCTCCTCTCACCCCCTTTCCTCCCACCCAACCCCTCCCCGGGCTGGCGGCCGCGGCCGCCAGCCCCCCCCCTCTCAACACCTCCCACCACCCCCCACCCACCCCCCTCCCCGCCCCCCCTCTCAACCGCTCCCACCCAACCCCCTCCCCGTCCCCGAGCTGGCGGCCGCGGCCGCCAGCCCCCCCTCCCACCCCCTTCGCTCCCATCCCCTTCCCTCCCACCCACCTCCCTCCTCGCCCCGCCCCCGAGCTGGCGGCCGCGGCCGCCAGCCACTCCTCCTACCCCTCTCACCCCTCCCACCCAACCCCCTCCCCGCTCCCGAGCTGGCGGCGCGGCCGCCAGCCGCCCCTCCCACCGGCTTCCCTCCCAGCCCTCCCTCCCACCCGCCGCGCCAGTCCCCCCTCCCACCCGCTTCCCTCCCACCCACCTCCCTCTTCGCCCCGAGCTGGCGGCTGCTGCCGCCAGCCCCCTTCCTCCCCTCCAGGCCGCCAGCGCCCCCTTCCCCCTCCCCCTTCCTCCTTCCATGGGAGACACAGTCTCCCTTCCCCCCCTCCCTCCTCCTTTCCTTCCTCTACTCAGCCCCACCCTTTGCCTCCCTTCCTCCTCCCTTCCCTCCATCCTCTTCTTCTCCTCCCCTGAACCTTTCTCTCTCTTGTTCCTCTCTCTTCAAATTTTAAAAAAGAAACTAGAAAAATTAATCAAAAAAGTTTGCAAGTACCTGGAAAAAGTTTGTAAGTTTGCTCTTTCTTGCTTTCTTGCTCTTCCTTCCTTGCTCTCTTGATCGTCCTTGCTTTCTTGCTTTCTTGCTTCAGTGAATGAAATGAGGGGAGAATGAATGAAGAAGGAAGACTATATATAAGAAAAATTAGGTTTTCCTCCTCCTCTCCTATTGGCTTTCCATTCCTCCCCTCTCTCCTATTGGCTTTTCATTTATCTCCTCTCCCATTGGCTCCCATTACTCCCCCTCTCCTATTGGACCCCCATCCCTCATCCATTAGCCCTCCTCCCATCCATCCATTTCTTCTTCCTCCCCATTGCCACCACTCCCATCCCACATTTCCACCACGTCCCATACTCCTCCCATTTCCCAAAATCCCATATTTTCCCATCTCACCCTCCTCTTTTTCATCCCCTATTAACTCCCTCACTCATTTCACTCCCTTATTAGCCTACTCCCCTATTACCTTCCCCTCTCCCATTCCATTCTTCCCTCCCCACTCTCACTTCCACTTCCCATTACTCACTTGCCATTTGAAAACTATTAATATATTATTATACTATTTTTTATTATCATACACCCTTATTACTTCCCTATCCTATTCCACTCCTCCCTCCTCATTCCCACTTCCACTTCCCATTACTCACTTGCTATACACATTTGCAAACTATTAATATATTATTATATGATTTTTTATACTATTTGTAAACTTACATATGGGCAAAATCACAAGTGTCAAAGCGATCCTATTGTGGTCATACAACGACTGTGATTTTATTCAAGGGCATATTTATCCTCATCAACAAGCTTATTTACTCAAGGTATGAAGTGCATAATTTGTGCACTAGGTGTTTACTTTGTGTCAAAATTGTTTGCCACACACACACACATATACATATACCGAGAATTTTCTAATATTATCGCATCTACATTTCTCCGATGGGCACAAAACTTTGTACACTCCTCAACCTAGGTCTTATTGACTTGCATACAAAGTGGTGCACCCATCTCATAAGTACTTGTTCGGATAACACACCTCCAAACGTATTTTATGACGATTGTGCATAACACTAGCAACAAAATGGTGTATCATGTGAGACCGACTATGCAAAGCATATCCAATGGACACAAGACTTTACACGTTCCTCAACCTAGACAGTATTGACTTGTGTGCAAAGTGGCATCCCCATCCGATAAGTACTTGTTTGAAAAATACACCTACGATCGTGTTTTTTGACAATTGTGCATGACACTAAGGCAACAATGGTGTTTTATGCTTGATCGACAATGCAAAGCATATCCGATGGGCACAATACTTTGCACACACCTTAAACTAGGTAGAATTGACTTACATGCAAAGTGGCACGCCCATCCCATAAGTGCTTGATCGTATAACATACCTAGCAGCGTGTTTTTTGACGAATGTGCATGACACTAGAGTAAAAATAGTATTTAATGCTCGATCAACCATGCAAAGGATATCCGATGGGCACAAAACTTTTCGTACACCTCAACCTAGGTGGTATTGAAATGTTCTCAATGAGGCATACCCATCCGATAAGTACTTGGTCAGATAACACACCTAATGGCGTGTTTTTTTGCGGATGTGCATATCATTAGGAAAAAAATGGTGTATAACGCGTGATCGACCATGCAAATCATATCCGATGGTGAAAATACTTTGCACGCACCTCAACGTAGTTAAAACGGACTTGCGTGCAAAGTGGAGCCCCCATCTGATAAGTACTTATTTGAATAACACACCTATGGCCGTGTTTTTATATGGTTGTGCATGACACTAAGGCAAAACCAGTGTGTTATGCTTGATCGACAATGCAAAGCATATCCGATGGGCACGATAGTTTGCACACACCTTCAACTAGGTGGAATTGACTTACATGCAAAGTGGCACGCCCATTGCAGAAGTGCTTGATCAGATAACACACCTAGCAGCGTGTTTTTTTACGGATGTGCATGGCACTAAGGCAAAAATGGTATTTAATGCTCGATCGACCATGCAAAGCATATCCGATGGGCACGATACTTTGCACACACCTTCAACTAGGTGGAATCGACTTACATGCAAAGTTCCATTCCCATCGCATAAGTGCTTGATCGGATAACACACCTAGCAGCGTGTTTTTTTACGGATGTGCATGGCACTAAGGCAAAAATGGTATTTAATGCTCGATCGACCATGCAAAGCATATCCGATGGGCATAATACTTTTCCTATACCTCAACCTAGGTGGTATTAAAATTTTGTCAAAGAGGCACACCCGTCCGATAAGTACTTGGTCAGATAACATACCCAAGGGCATGTTTTTTTGCGGATGTGCATACCACTAGGGAAAAAACGGTGTATAATGCGTGATCGACCATGCAAAGCATATCCGATTGGCACGATACTTTGCACACACCTTCAACTAGGTGGAATTGACTTACATGCAAAGTGGCATTCCCATCGCATAAGTGCTTGATCGGATAACACACCTAGCAGCGTGTTTTTTTACGGATGTGCATGGCACTAAGGCAAAACTGGTATTTAATGCTCGATCGACCATGCAAAGCATATCCGATGGGCATAATACTTTTCCTATACCTCAACTTAGGTCGTATTAAAATGTTGTCAAAGAGGCACACCCATCCGATAAGTACTTGGTCAGATAACATACCTAAGGGCTTGTTTTTTTGCGGATGTGCATACCACTAGGGAAAAAACGGTGTATAATGCATGATCGACCATGCAAATCATATCTGATGGTGAAAATACTTTGCACACACCTCAACCTAGTTGAAACGGACTTGCGTGCAAATGGGAGCCCCCATCCGATAAGTACTAAATTGAATAACACACCTAGGACCGTGTTTTTTCATGGTTGTGCATGACACCAAGGCAAAAACGGTGTTTTATGCTTGATCGACAATGCAAAGCATATCCGATGGGCACAATACTTTGCACACACCTTCAACTAGGTGGAATCGCCTTACATGCAAAGTGGCACGCCCATCCCATAAGTTCTTGATCGGATAACATACCTAGCACTGTGTTTTTTGACGGATGTGCATGACACTAGAGCAAAAATAGTATTTAATGCTCGATCGACCATGCAAAGGATATCCGATGGGCACAAAACTTTTCGTACGCCTCAAACTGGGTGGTATTGAAATGTTCTCAATGAGGCACACCCATCCGATAAGTACTCAAGTGGTCAGATAACACACCTAATGGCGTGTTTTTTTGTGGATGTGCATATCATTAGGGAAAAAATGGTGTATAATGCGTGATCCACCATGCAAATCATATCCGATGGTGACAATACTTTGCACGCACCTCAACGTAGTTAAAATGGACTTGCGTGCAAAGTGGAGCCCCCATCTGATAAGTACTTATTTGAATAACACACCTATGGCCGTGTTTTTATATGGTTGTGCATGACACTATGGCAAAAACGGTGTGTTATGCTTGATCGACAATGCAAAGCATATCCGATGGGCACAATACTTTGCACACACCTTCAACTAGGTGGAATTGACTTACATGCAAAGTGGCACGCCCATCGCATAAGTGCTTGAACAGATAACACACCTAGCAGCGTGTTTTTTTACGACGGATGTGCATGGCACTAAGGCAAAAATGGTATTTAATGCTCGATCGACCATGCAAAGCATATCCGATGGGCACGATACTTTGCACAAACCTTTAACTAGGTGGAATTGACTTACATGCAATGTGGCACGCCCATCCCATGCGTGCTTGATTGGATAACATACCTAGCAGCGTGTTTTTTGACGGATGTGCATGACACTAGAGCAAAAATAGTATTTAATGCTCGATTGACCATGCAAAGCATATCCGATGGGCACAATACTTTGCACACACCTTCAACTAGGTGTAATTGACTTACATGCAAAGTGGCACGCCCATCGCATAAGTGCTTGATCAGATAACACACATAGCAGTGTGTTTTTTTACGGATGTGCATGGCACTAAGGCAAAAATGGTATTTAATGCTCGATCGACCATGCAATGCATATCCGATGGGCACTCTACTTTGCACACACTTTCAAGTAGGTGGAATTGACTTACATGCAAAGTGGCATTCCCATCGCATAAGTGCTTGATCGGATAACACACCTAGCAACGTGTTTTTTTACAGATGTGCATGGCACTAAGGCAAAAATGGTATTTAATGCTCGATCGACCATGCAAAGCATATCCGATGGGCATAATACTTTTCCTATACCTCAACCTAGGTGGTATTAAAATGTTGTCAAAGAGGCACACCCATCCGATAAGTACTTGGTCAGATAACATACCTAAGGGCGTGTTTTTTTGCGGATGTGCATACCACTAGGAAAAAAACGGTGTATAATGCGTGATCGACCATGCAAATCATATTCGATGGTGACAATACTTTGCACACACCTAGGACCGTGTTTTTTCATGGTTGTGCATGACACCAAGGCAAAAACGGTGTTTTATGCTTGATCGACAATGCAAAGCATATCCGATGGGCACAATACTTTGCACACACCTTCAACTAGGTGGAATCGACTTACATGCAAAGTGGCACGCCCATCCCATAAGTTCTTGATCGGATAACATACCTAGCAGCGTGTTTTTTGACGGATGTGCATGACACTAGAGCAAAAATAGTATTTAATGCTCGATCGACCATGCAAAGCATATCTGATGGGCACAAAACTTTTCGTACACCTCAACCTAGGTGGTATTGAAATGTTCGCAATGAGGCACACCCATCCGATAAGTAATTGGTCAGATAACACACCTAGCAGCGTGTCTTTTTACGGATGTGCATGGCACTAAGGCAAAAATGGTATTTAATGCTCGATCCACCATGCAAAGCATATCCGATGGGCACGATACTTTGCACACACCTTCAACTAGGTGGAATAGACTTATATGCAAAGCGGCACGCCCATCCTATAAGTTCTTGATCGGATAACATACCTAGCACTGTGTTTTTTGACGGATGTGCATGAGACTAGAGCAAAAATAGTATTTAATGCTCGATCGACCATGCAAATGATATCCGATGGGCACAAAACTTTTCGTACGCCTTAACCTAGGTGATATTGAAATGTTCTCAATGAGGCACACCCATCCGATAAGTACTTGGTCAGATAACACACCTAATGGCGTGTTTTTTTGCGAATGTGCATATCATTAGGAAAAAAATGGTGTATAATGCGTGATCGACCATGCAAATCATATCCGATGGTGACAATACTTTGCACCACCTCAACGTAGTTAAAACGGACTTGCGTGCAAAGTGGAGTCCCCATTTGATAAGTACTTATTTGAATAACACACCTATGGCCGTGTTTTTATATGGTTGTGCATGACACTACGGCAAAAACGGTGTGTTATGCTTGATCGACAATGCAAAGCATATCCGATGGGCACAATAATTTGCACACACCTTCAACTAGGTGGAATTGACTTACATGCAAAGTGGCACGCCCATCGCATAAGTGCTTGATCAGATAACACACGTAGCAGTGTGTTTTTTTACGGATGTGCATGGCACTAAGGCAAAAATGGTATTTAATGCTCGATCGACCATGCAAAGAATATCCGATGGGCACGATACTTTGCACACACCTTCAACTAGATGGAATTGACTTACATGCAAAGTGGCATTCCCATCGCATAAGTGCTTGATCGGATAACACAACTAGCGTCGTGTTTTTTTACGGATGTGCATGGCACTAAGGCGCAAATGGTATTTAATGCTCGATCGACCATGCAAATCATATCCGATGGGCATAATACTTTTCCTATACCTCAACCTAGGTGGTATTAAAATGTTGTCAAAGAGGCACACCCATCCGATAAGTACTTGGTCAGATAACATTCCTAAGGGCGTGTTTTTTTGCGGATATGCATACCACTAAGGAAAAAACGGTGTATAACGCGTGATCGACCATGCAAATCATATCCGATGGTGACAATACTTTGCACACACCTCAACATAATGGAAACGGACTTGCGTGCAAACTGAAGCCCCCATCTGATAAGTACTAGTTTGAATAACACACCTAGGACCGTGTTTTTTCATGGTTGTGCATGACACCAAGGCAAAAACGGCGTTTTATGCTTGATCGACAATGCAAAGCATATCCGATGGGCACAATACTTTGCACACACCTTCAACTAGGTGGAATCGACTTACATGCAAAGTGGCACGCCCATCCCATAAGTGCTTGATCGGATAACATACCTAGCAGCGTGTTTTTTGACGGATGTGCATGACACTAGAGCAAAAATAGTATTTAATGCTCGATCGACCATGCAAAGCATATCCGATGGGCACAAAACTTTTCGTACGCCTCAACCTAGGTGGTATTAAAATTTTCGCAATGAGGCACACCCATCCGATAAGTACTTGGTCAGATAACAGACCTAGCAGCGTGTTTTTTTACGGATGTGCATGGCACTAAGGCAAAAATGGTATTTAATGCTCGATCAACCATGCAAAGCATATCCGATGGGCACGATACTTTGCACACACCTTCAACTAGGTGGAATAGACTTATATACAAAGCGGCACGCGCATCCCATAAGTGCTTGATCGAATAACATACCTAGCAGCGTGTTTTTTGACGGATGTGCATGACACTAAAGCAAAAATAGTATTTAATGCTCGATCGACCATGCAAATGATATCCGATGGGCAAAAAACTTTTCGTACGCCTTAACCTAGGTTATATTGAAATGTTCTCAATGAGGCACACCCATCCGATAAGTACTTGGTCAGATAACACACCTAATGGCGTGTTTTTTTGCGGATGTGCATATCATTAGGGAAAAAATGGTGTATAATGCGTGATCGACCATGCAAATCATATCCGATGGTGACAATACTTTGCACGCACCTCAACGTAGTTAAAACGGACTTGCGTGCAAAGTGGAGCCCCCATTTGATAAGTACTTATTTGAATAACACACCTATGGCTGTGTTTTTATATGGTTGTGCATGACACTACGGCAAAAACAGTGTGTTATGTTTGATCGACAATGCAAAGCATATCCGATGGGCACAATACTTTGCACACACCTTCAACTAGGTGGAATTGACTTACATGCAAAGTGGCACGCCCATCGCATAAGTGCTTGATCAGATAACACACGTAGCAGTGTGTTTTTTTACGGATGTGCATGGCACTAAGGCAAAAATGGTATTTAATGCTCGATCGACCATGCAAAGAATATCCGATGGGCACGATACTTTGCACACACCTTCAACTAGATGGAATTGACTTACATGCAAAGTGGCATTCCCATCGCATAAGTGCTTGATCGGATAACACAACTAGCGTCGTGTTTTTTTACGGATGTGCACGGCACTAAGGCAAAAATGGTATTTAATGCTCGATCGACCATGCAAATCATATCCGATGGGCATAATACTTTTCCTATACCTCAACCTAGGTGGTATTAAAATGTTGTCAAAGAGGCACACCCATCCGATAAGTACTTGGTCAGATACAATTCCTAAGGGCGTGTTTTTTTACGGATATGCATACCACTTAGGAAAAAACGGTGTATAACGCGTGATCGACCATGCAAATCATATCCGATGGTGACAATACTTTGCACACACCTCAACCTAGTGGAAACGGACTTGCGTGCAAATTGGAGCCCTCATCCGATAAGTACTAGTTTGAATAACACACCTAGGACCGTGTTTTTTCATGGTTGTGCATGACACCAAGGCAAAAACGGCATTTTATGCTTGATCGACAATGCAAAGCATATCCGATGGGCACAATACTTTGCACACACCTTCAACTAGGTGGAATCGACTTACATGCAAAGTGGCACGCCCATTTCATAAGTGCTTGATCGGATAACATACCTAGCAGCGTGTTTTTTGACGGCGGATGTGCATGACACTAGAGCAAAAATAGTATTTAATGCTCGATCGACCATGCAAAGCATATCCGATGGGCACAAAACTTTTCGTACGCCTCAACCTAGGTGGTATTAAAATTTTCGCAATAAGGCACACCCATCCGATAAGTACTTGGTCAGATAACAGACCTAGCAGCGTGTTTTTTTACGGATGTGCATGGCACTAAGGCAAAAATGGTATTTAATGCTCGATCAACCATGCAAAGCATATCCGATGGGCACGATACTTTGCACACACCTTCAACTAGGTGGAATAGACTTATATGCAAAGCGGCACGCGCATCCCATAAGTGCTTGATCGAATAACATACCTAGCAGCGTGTTTTTTGACAGATGTGCATGACACTAAAACAAAAATAGTATTTAATGCTCGATCGACCATGCAAATGATATCCGATGGGCACAAAACATTTCGTACGCCTTAACCTAGGTTATATTGAAATGTTCTCAATGAGGCACACCCATCCGATAAGTACTTGGTCAGATAACACACCTAATGGCGTGTTTTTTTACGGATGTGCATATCATTAGGGAAAAAATGGTGTATAATGCGTGATTGACCATGCAAATCATATCCGATGGTGACAATACTTTGCACGCACCTCAACGTAGTTAAAACGGACTTGCGTGCAAAGTCGAGCCCCCATTTGATAAGCACTTATTTGAATAACACACCTATGGCCGTGTTTTTATATGGTTGTGCATGACACTATGGCAAAAACGGTGTGTTATGCTTGATCGACAATGCAAAGCATATCCGATGGGCACAATACTTTGCACACACCTTCAACTAGGTGGAATTGACTTACATGCAAAGTTGCACGACCATCGCATAAGTGCTTGATCAGATAACACACGTAGCAGTGTGTTTTTTTACGGATGTGCATGGCACTAAGGCAAAAATGGTATTTAATGCTCGATCGACCATGCAAAGAATATCCGATGGGCACGATACTTTGCACACACCTTCAACTAGATGGAATTGACTTACATGCAAAGTGGCATTCCCATCGCATAAGTGCTTGATCGGATAACACAACTAGCATCGTGTTTTTTTACGGATGTGCATGAGACTAAGGCAGAAATGGTATTTAATGCTCGATCGACCATGCAAATCATATCCGATGGGCATAATACTTTTCCTATACCTCAACCTAGGTGGTATTAAAATGTTGTCAAAGAGGCACACCCATCCGATAAGTACTTGGTCAGATAACATTCCTAAGGGCGTGTTTTTTTGCGGATATGCATACCACTAAGGAAAAAACGGTTTATAACGCGTGATCGACCATGCAAATCATATCCGATGGTGACAATACTTTGCACACACCTCAACCTAGTTGAAAAGGACTTGCGTGCAAACTGGAGCCCCCATCCGATAAGTACTAGTGTGAATAACACACCTAGGACCGTGTTTTTTCATGGTTGTGCATGACACCAAGGCAAAAACGGCGTTTTATGCTTGATCGACAATGCAAAGCATATCCGATGGGCACAATACTTTGCACACACCTTCAACTAGGTGGAATCGACTTACATGCAAAGTGGCACGCCCATCCCATAAGTGCTTGATCGGATAACATACCTAGCAGCGTGTTTTTTTACGGATGTGCATGACACTAGAGCAAAAATAGTATTTAATGCTCGATCGACCATGCAAAGCATATCCGATGGGCACAAAACTTTTCATACGCCTCAACCTAGGTGGTATTAAAATGTTCGCAATGAGGCACACCCATCCAATAAGTACTTGGTCAGATAACAGACCTAGCAGCGTGTTTTTTTACGGATGTGCATGGCACTAAGGCAAAAATGGTATTTAATGCTCGATCAACCATGCAAAGCATATCCGATGGGCACGATACTTTGCACACACCTTCAACTAGGTGGAATAGACTTATATGCAAAGCGGCACGCGCATCCCATAAGTGCTTGATCGAATAACATACCTAGCAGCGTGTTTTTTGACGGATGTGCATGACACTAGAGCAAAAATAGTATTTAATGCTCGATCGACCATGCAAATGATATCCGATGGGCACAAAACTTTTCGTACGCCTTAACCTAGGTGGTATTGAAATGTTCTCAATGAGGCACACCCATTAGATAAGTACTTGGTCAGATAACACACCTAATGGCGTGTTTTTTTGCGGATGTGCATATCATTAGGGAAAAAATGGTGTATAATGCGTGATCGACCATGCAAATCATATCCAATGGTGAAAATACTTTGCACGCACCTCAATGTAGTTAAAACGAACTTGCGTGCAAAGTGGAGCCCCCATCTAATAAGTACTTATTTGAATAACACACCTATGGCCGTGTTTTTATATGGTTGTGCATGACACTAAGGCAAAAACGGTGTGTTATGCTTGATCGACAATGCAAAGCATATCCGATGGGCACAATACTTTGCACACACCTTCAACTAGGTGGAATTGACTTACATGCAAAGTGGCACGCCCATCGCATAAGTGCTTGATTAGATAACATACCTAGCTGCGTGTTTTTTTACGGATGTGCATGGCACTAAGGCAAAAATGGCATTTAATGCTCGATCAACCATGCAAAGCATATCCAATGGGCACGATACTTTGCACACACCTTCAACTAGGTGGAATTGACTTACATGCAAAGTGGCATTCCCATCGCATAAGTGCTTGATCGGATAACACACCTAGCAGCGTGTTTTTTTACGGATGTGCATGGCACTAAGGCGCAAATGGTATTTAATGCTCGATCGACCATGCAAAGCATATCCGATGGGCACCATACTTTGCACACACCTTAAACCAGGTGGAATTGACTTACATGCAAAGTGGCACGCCCATCACATAAGTGCTTGACCGGATAACACACCTAGCAGCGTGTTTTTTTACGGATGTGCATGGCACTAAGGCAAAAATGGTATTTAATGCTCGATCAACCATGCAAAGCATATCCGATGGGCATAATACTTTTCCTATACCTCAAACTAGGTGGTATTAAAATGTTGGCAAAGAGTTGCACCCATCCGATAAGTACTTGGTCAGATAACATACCTAAGGGCGTGTTTTTTTGCGGATGTGCATACCACTAGGGAAAAAACGGTGTATAATGCGTGATCGACCATGCAAATCATATCCGCCGATGGTGACAATACTTTGCACACACCTCAACCTAGTTGAAACAGACTTGAGTGCAAACTGGAGCCCGCATCCGATAAGTACTAGTTTGAATAACACATCTAGGACTGCGTTTTTTGACGAATGTGCATGACACTAAGACAAAAACGGTGTTTTATGCTTGATCGACAATGCAAAGCATATCCGATGGGCACAATACTTTGCACACACCTTCAACTAGGTAGAATCAACTTACATGCAAAGTGGCACGCCCATCCCATAAGTGCTTGATCGGATAACATACCTAGCAGCGTGTTTTTTGACGGATGTGCATGACACTAGAGCAAAAATAGTATTTAATGCTCGATCGACCATGCAAATGATATCCGATGGGCACAAAACTTTTTGTACGCCTCAACCTAGGTGGTATTGAAATGTTCTCAATGAGGCACACCCATCCGATAAGTACTTGGTCAGGTAACACACCTAATGGCGTGTTTTTTTGCGAATGTGCATATCATTAGGGAAAAAATGGTGTATAATGCGTGATCGACCATGCAAATCATATCCGATGGTGACAATACTTTGCACGCACCTCAAGTAGTTAAAACGGACTTGCGTGCAAAGTGGAGCCCCCATCTGATAAGTACTTATTTGAATAACACACCTATGGCCGTGTTTTTATATGGTTGTGCATGACAGTAAGGCAGAAACAGTGTGTTATGCTTGATCGACAATGCAAAGCATATTGGATGGGCACAATAATTTGCACACACCTTCAACCAGGTGGAATTGACTTACATGCAAAGTGGCATTCCCATCGCATAAGTGCTTGATCGGATAACACACCTAGCAGCGTGTTTTTTTTACGGATGTGCATGACACGAGCAGAAATAGTATTTAATGCTCGATGGACCATGCAAAGCATATCCGATGGGCACAAAACTTTTTGTACACCTCAACTAGGTGGAATTGACTTACATGCAAAGTGGCACGCGCATCCCATTAGTGCTTGATTGGATAACATACCTAGTAGGCTCATGTTTTTTTACGGATGTGCATGACACTAGAGCAAAAATAGTATTTAATGCTTGATTGACCATGCAAAGGATAACTTGGCATGTCCATCTGATGAATACTTGATCGGATAACTTCTCCCACCAATAAATTAAGTACTAATTAAAAATTATAATAAATGAGTAGATTATTAAAAAGAGACTAATATTTATGTAATTGTTGCTACTGTAGCTTGCTTGCGAAGGACTCTCACAAAGGAGATGGCTATAGATTTTGTTCCAGGGATGGATGTGATTTTATGTAGCAAAAGAGAAGTAGTTGCATTTGCTACAATCCATGATAGTGATCCCAATTCACTTTGCCACTTTCGAAGACTTGGCGAAGATAAGGTGGCAGTTACTGTATCAAAGATTCTTAGCGCACATGTTGAGCTAAAGTATAAATGTGGAGATATGGAAACACTTGGAGATGTTATGCCCTACAATACATCCAACAAATCATTTATAGCATGGGACAAAGATGAGACTTATGCAACAGACATTATCAAGAATACAAAGTGCACCACCTTGGATTTTACTATAGGGGACATTTTACAAATGAGATCATTTGCAAATAAGATTGTACCAGAAGGTGAAGTATTGGGATTTGAACAAGTGGAGCAATGGTCATTTGCGCAGATGAGGATTCTAAAAGTCACTGATGATGGTATGGTTGATAACATAACATCCTTATGTGATCCCTACTATGAGGTAGGCAAGAATATGAGATGGAGCATGCAATTTTTAAACATGAGAAAGAGGCACGTGGTTTTCAATGATAAAGACAACGTATACTACAATATCAAAGGACCTAAAAAGCGTACCCATGTGCCAGGCTCTATCACTTCAAATGTGGATGATTTCAATATACTCAATTATAGAAGTGACATCTTATCTGGAGTGGATGAGTTCATTGGTTCCAAGAAACAAAATGATTTTAGAAGCGAAGCCTTATCTGGGGTGTATGAATTCTTGCACAGTGAGAAGGGCAAAGGTTTCAATAGCGATATCTTGTCAAGTGTGGATGAGTTCATGCATATTAACAAACTTGGTGTCAATCAAGGTTGTGGATTTGTGAAAGCCATGCAAGATGTCCCAATGAGTGATGTTCTCTCAGGAGTGGAAGAGTTTCAAGGTTCTCAATACTCTCGTAGAATATTGAATTCATTGAATGGTCCTAAGAGTATGTTAAAAACGAGGATGAGATCAACAGAGGATTATTCAGTATTTAACTTTGATTGTGATATGAACAAGGATGCAACGACCAATCATGGATGCTTGGTTACAAACAAATGTGAGGAGAAGAAGTGCATAAATACAGATAACAACGTGCATGAGGAACGAAAACGGTCATACATATGCATGAAGAGAAAGAGAATCCAGGCAGATCCACAAAAGCAACCAAAGAGGAAGGGAGTAATGGAGGAGAACATGTTAAATGCATTGGGATATCTATGTTGCAAGCGAAGATGTATGCGCTTCATTGATCTTGCAGACATCAGGGAATGTAGAGGACACGTGTGGCAAAGAAGGGGAAGCAAAAGAAATGAATACCTTCTCACAAGTCTCTCTTGCTTTCTTCAGAATGGCAATAAAAGGCTAAGTTCAAGACAAAAGGTAAAACCTCTCGTAAATGGAAAAAGGATTTGCAATAAGGCATATCGCAATATTACTGGATTATCCCATGGTACATATTGGGATTTAGTCACCAAGGCAAAGGGCGGCAACAAATTTAGCATTCACGGTAATAGAGGAAGGTCCAAATCAAGAATCTCAACTGTCAGGGCAGCAGCAATTTTGCAAGACTTCATACATGAAAATGCTTTGCCTCAACCCCATATATCTACCAAACTCCCTAACAGTGACGCGATCACTGAAATGCACCTTCCAATGGGCTTGACAAAGCTCGAAGTATTTGACTCTATTGCAGAAAAGCAAAGGCAAAGAGGGGATGCCGTAGCTTCTTCTCATACTTTGTATACTGTTTGGAAGAAGAACTTTGGATATGTTAAAATCCCAAGGAGGCAAAAAATGTCAAAGTGCAATGTCTGTGATGATTTAAAGCGAGCGATTGAGAGTGCAACATGTCCAAATCAAAGAAAATTATACAAAAAAAACCGAAAATCTCATCATGACCTTATTCGACATTCCAGACAAAAATATGCACTTTGGAAGGAGCAAGCTATTTCGCATCCTGATGACTACATGTGCCTTATTGTAGATGGCATGGATCAGAATACAACAACATTGCCTCGTTTTGTTGCCACTCCACCTAAATTACAAGGAAAGCACTTTCTAAAGACACATCTATGTGGAGTGTTAGTGCATGGAATTAAGTTCTTTGCAGATATATGGATTGATTCCTTGCATCTACATGATAGCAATCAAGTTGTAACATCTATTATGAAGGCAATTCGCAATGTACATGCAGAAAAAGGTCGCCTACCACCGACTTTGAGAATACAAGCTGATAATTGCTGGCGAGAAAATAAGAATGTACTCATGTTTGCATTCTGCTCCATGCTAGTTGCTCATCGAGAGGTCGAATGTGGATTTTTGTATGTTGGGCATACACATGAGGATATCGATCAGGTTTTTAGCACAGTCTCAAGGGAGCTTAAATGCAAGGATGTGGAGACAATAGATGACTTGGTAAGAAGATGTGGTAGGCAAGTTGGTGGTCGTAAGGAAAGTACAATATGTGAGAGGCTCGAAAGAATGTATGATTGGAAGAGCTTCATTCTACCTTTCATACAAACGGGTGGTGATGCATTGACAGGTCATACCAATCCACACTACTTTCGTTTTTTTTTAAAAGATGAAAAACCCGTAATGCAATGGCAACAGTATTCTCATGATACAAAATGGGAACCTGAAGAACCTTACAGTCTCTTAACTTCAATTCCCAGCAAGGAAAGGTATCCAACATGGGCTCCTATACAAGAATTTAATGAGAGGTCTAATTGTGAAATAGATGGATTAAAAGCATTTATTACATACAAAGAGGAAATGCTCCGGAGATATCCTGATTCCGTCCAAAAACAACACAAAAAGTCCAAAATTAATGAAATAGGTGTTTGTGGTTCTTAATTTGATCCTGAGTAGGATTCTTGACAGGCATGTCGAGCTTTGCCTCATCACCAGTAATGAGATCCCAATACCCTTTTCCAATCAAGAAATTTCCCATCCGAAACTTCCAAATGGCATAATTACTTTGATCCAACTTCTCTCCAACAATCTGTGTAATGTTGTCACTGCCACTAGCATTAGCCATGGTTTCCAACAGCAGATTTCTGTAACTTTTTGCCATTTCGCACAGTCAATAACTTCCGCACGTTACCTCAAATGCAAAAACTTTCAAAAAACAAATTGTAGCCAATCCACAGGTCTACAACTTTCCAGTTTAGTGCAGGTCCAAATTCTGTAAGGTTTCACTGTTATTTGCTGCTAAAAACAAGCACCTGCACACTTTTGACAGCAGTCCAGAAACTTCCAGTTACTAGTTCAATGGATCAACCGGACTCAAAATGCCACTTTGCTACTATCACTGACAAGGCATAGCATCTGTCAAGCTACTTGACATTAACATCCAACCACTAGGCATCCAAATACTATCACATATATCCATGAACATTGCAATACCATGCCTGCAACTGCATCTAACAATTTGATAGTAAATTGTAAACGAAGACTCTTTCTGATTTTCCCAAGCTCATAACTTTTGATAGTAAATCCAAATGAACTTGCTTCCAAAAGCAAAGTCGCGGAGCTTGTATACTTGCCTCCAACTTGTCTGTTCAGACCAGCATCCAAATCCACAGTTTGAGAAATAAACAGTCTAGAAAATGACAATTTGATCACTTTTGAACAAAAAAACAGCAGTAGCACTTTGTGTTTGGAGGAACACGGGAGTCCTGGTAGCTCATAGAGAGACTAAGACTCCACAAAAATGATGTATGAGGATATAGTAAACCTTTGGGGTGCTGGAAAAGGAAGAAAGCAAGTCGTATATCACTTTTGAAGTCTCCAAAAGCTGTCCAGGAGCAAAAAAACGAGATCTACAAGCTGAAGGTTCTCCTCACTTAATAGGAGATGTAGGAGAGTTTTTTCCAGCCACTAACAACCTCCAGAGAGCTGGGCGATGAGGTTTGGAGAGACGCTTCACAAACAACCTCCAGAGAGCTGGGCAATGAGGTTTGGAGAGACATTTTTGCTTCTTACTACTGTATATACCTCTTGCTTGGCTCAAACCAAGTAGTAGTTGTCCAGAAAAAGAGATCAGCTTCGTTCTATCACACCTAAACAGTAAAAACGAGTTGTGTTTTGTCAAAATACATCTCCCATGAGCAACCTATGGGTAATAGCGATCTCCCTTTAGCAAGAAGACATCAATTGGATAGCTCCGAAGCCAAACAGAAGCTGAAAATTGCTACTTCAGTCCAAAAAACGAGATCTCTTCTCATCACTTCGAAGCTTCAGAGTAGGAGAAGCACTCCCGCAAGCTTCCACAAGCACTAGACAACCAGAAGGCAAGGAATGGTAGCTCTGATACCATATTAACAAAAAAACAAGAAGAGAGATATAGGAAGCAACCAGGAGGGAGCAACAGTCTCCTCCACAATTAGCTCATATTCCCCACACAATACAATTGAACACTACTAAGGTCAACACCCATATATAGTAGATAAGAACTAACTATGGTTGAGTCAGTGTGACTCACCTTATTCACCTACTCACACAATAGGAACAATAACCGAGAGCTTGATTCCCAACACGTGATTGGCACAAATTGTGGAATAAAGGAGAGTGCATGCCGTAAAGTTTCCTAGAATTGTCTTTTTAGAATATATTGGCTTGTGCAATATATATAATTTGTTGAATAGAAGTGAATGTGAATGTAGCTTGTTTGTACCCTGAATTCTTTTACACATCTTGAATGAGTGTTTTGAGGGACCCAAGGGGAAGACCTGGAGTCTTATCTTTGGGATTTTGTTCGAGGATGCCAGCTTTCTGGATGGTCCATGAAGGATCGGGCGGAGATTTTGCCTGATTTTCTTGAAGGTGTAGCCTTGAGTTGGCATGAGGCCTTGCCAGACTCTACCAAGGAGGACTAGGACCAAGTGGTGGCTACAATGAAGCAGAGATTTGGGGCAATGGAGTCACCAAATGCTTTGATGTTGTAGTTGGATTGGTTCTATCAAGGAGAGGGTGAGATGGTGTCTACGTTGGCAATCCGATATGAAACTTTATGGACAAAGTATGAAAGGGAAGCTTTGCGAGCTGTGGTATCTACATCATCGGCCCCTCAAAGTCTCATAGGGATGGAGCACTTAAAGATGAGCAAAATTGTTATGGCTTTGGATCCTCATCTTCGTTTGAAAGTAATGAGTAAAGATCCAACAACATATGTGGAGGCACTTCGCATTGCGACCAAGAAAGAAGCTTGTCTAAAGATCGAATCCTCTTTTGTGTCTTCAACAACTTCAACTTCTAAGGTGGAGGTAATGGACACTCCTTAGGTACCAAAGTCCTCTGAGTTAGATCATAATATCTCCCAATTGATGGCAGAGTTTGCTGATTTGAAATTGCATTTGGTTAATGCACGACAACCTAGAGCAACAAAGAGTGAGGATAGGCCTCGAGATAAGAGTGGGGTCACTTGCTATGAATGTAATGAAAAAGGTCACTATCGCCTCGAGTGTCCTAAATTGAGAAAGAAAGACGGTTTTGGAAACCGTGGTCTCAATCAGTGGGTCCAACACACGGACTGAAAAACGTTTTTGGAAACAGAGCTGTTTGTAAACTCCACCGGAGTGCAAATGATGAGCAACATAGAAGTTTTAGGACCTCCTGAGTCCACCGGAACTGACAGATCTGCAAATGGTTGCTCCAAACTTGAGTTCCAACACCCGGGCAAAAAACGCAGAAACTAACAGAGTGAGTCAGAAATCCAATGAAATGATCCCAGATTCAAGAATGAAGGTGTTTCCAAGCTCCTGAAGTGAAGTGGACACCAAAAGCAAGCAATAGTTGCCTCTACAAGTCAATATGGAGTCTCTGTCATCGAACGGAATAGGGAAAAGCTCAAAAAACGACTTTTTCTTTGAAAACACTTAACAGGCTCTCAAAACCACTTCGCAAAACCAAAGTGACTTTTCCAAAGGTTCCTCCAAGGTCTCTGCACACTCGGATGCAAGCAAAGTCACCCACAAAGCTTCCCACAGAGCTTCTCCTTCCTCCCACAGAGCTGCTGAGCTTCCAAGCATTCACGCACGCTCAGCTAGATCACCCGGGCTCTGATACCAGTTGAGAGTGCTCTCAACGGAAGCAAGAACGGAAGAGGGAGAGAGAGAGACAGAGAGCCACACAAGTTTTGGTGGGTGCAGAACCACCCTAATCTTCTTTTTCATTCATTTATATATGTGTTTGAGTATTGTACATAACCGGGGTAAAGGCACAGTGACCTTTAACCCCCACATCTACTTTTGTAGTATGTCTGAAGCTTCAAGAGGGAAGGGTTAGCCTTAAACCATGAGTTGCCTTTCTTTCCAAATCCCAAGTCTGTAGAGGCTAACACTGGTTTGTGATCTAAAAGAGTGAGAGAGGAAAAGGTGACTTGCTTGACCTCTAGAGCTTGGTCAATTAGTGATTGAGCCAAGTAGAGTCTATCTAGTCTGGCCTCTCTTCTCAAGTCCCCTCCCTGTCTGTTGCTCCAAGTGAAAATGCTGGGAGTCCCAATGTCAACTACTTAAAGAGTTTCTTGCATGCCAGCGGTCCTATTGTAATGCCTTTGCAAAATACATTTTTTGCTTTGTTTTTAGGAAGCCTGTATCCACCATTTGTTCAAAAAGAGATATGTGGTGTGCTTTTAAGAAGGTGACTCTTTGATAGAGTTTGCTTGTAGTTTTTGAGCATCGATCCGTATGTTGGATTGAAGTTGAGTGTAGACAAATGGTGGTCAATGTGGTTGGGGACCTCCAGAATGTATTCCAAAGTTTTGCAAAAGATAGTACTTTGTCAGAGGATGTGGTCAATGTTTCCTCATATTATTGTCTCATGTTGTTGAAGTGCTCGGATCAGTGTGTCTTGGATGTTTCATTCTACACCAGACTATGGCTTGATAATTGGTCAATTAATGGTATGACCCTCTCCCAAAGTGTGTATGTTGGCCTCCCATTTGTGCCGTCATGGAGCTGCATAGAAGTTGGGATGGGTTCTGAGGCATGGAGCTGCATGGAGGTATTCATTTAGGAGTTTTAAATCAAAGAGCTTGGGGTGGCACCAATTAGGTTGGGGATACAACTTGCAGATCTAAGCTTCAATAATTTGGTGCTTATGAAGGTTGATAGGGAAGTTGTTCAGGGTCCATCCGCCTCAAGTTTTCATATCTGGATATTTGTTCCAGAAATCCTTGATGGGGTTGCTGGGAAGCGGTATTACATCAAAATCATACTCATGATTGGAATCGAGCATGGGAGTGCGATTCAGATTGTAGAGTAGCCACAAGCTCTTGGTACACCACTGTCATGCACTGTAGTGAGACTTCATTTGTGGTGTCATCCATTGCCTCACTGTTTTGCACTAGCAATTGGAGTTCAAGCTTTGAGATGGCTATCTTGTGGGATTGCAGCTCTTGTGGGATGTATATGCATTCTTAAGCTTTTTCATCTACAAGGTGGCCTATGCTTGTTGAGGAATGGCTTGATTGGTATTTGACCATTGGTCCAAGAATTGAGCTTGAGTAGTGCTTGCCTCTATATTGGCAGCAAGTTGGTCTTTTAATAGTTGGCATTCCCTTGTAAGCTCCTCAATGCTGAAAGTGCATGTCGCCAAAGATTGTTGCCTCTTTTCAAGCTTTTCTTGGCAATCACGGAGTTCTTCTTCTTTTTGGATTAGAGTGAGCCAAGCTTGTATAAGTTCCTTTGTTTGTTGAGCATGTGCTAAGCTCAAGTGGTCACAGTAGGTCTATATTATTGCAGTAGCGTGAAGTGTTACTGTTAGCTGTATTTGGCTTTGGTGAATGTTGGAAGTCATATCCCGCACTGCCTTCTCCTGAGCTTGGAGAGCTTGGTACATGCGCACTTCTTTTGCCTCTTTCTCATCTATTTGGGCCCAAAATTCCATGACCTCTATTTCTATTCCATGTAATTGCTCTTGGGATGTTTGCTACAGTTTGTCTTTCCATCTCTCCGCGGCCTGAGTCAAGCTAGTGAATAGTTCTGACATTTGAAGCATCTGGTTGGCTTGATGATGGAGGATGGTAGGCAATGACGAGGTTTGGTGAAACTTTTGATACAACTAGTGCCCATTTATCCATCCTAATGATTCTGTAGTATTGGTAGGGGGTCGCTCAATTGGTAGGTCGGACACTTGGGTATAGTAGTGGTGTTGCTCATCTGGGACCTAGATCTCCTTGTGGCTCAAGTACTGGTCTGATGTTGAAGGGTGGGGCTGGTACTGAGTAGCCTCTTCGCACTTACTACTATTGTTGATGGAGATATATTGGTTGCAACCATGCACCGAGCTGTAGAATCTCTTGGGGATTGACCAAGGCAGCAGACATTTTTGTTCGAGATTACAAGGAGACCAGAGTCACTGTAAAAGAAGAGTTTGATAGAAGATTAGAAACCAATAGAGAAGGAGAACTTGCAAGAGTCATAGCTCATCTCGGCTTGCTTGCATCAAGCTTATTGCCATGGGGCGTATGCACAGTCATCTTGCAGTACGGGGCGGGTTCCACACAATTATAAGAAAATCAAATACGGCACACAAACATTAACAGCAAGGCACTATATTGCATGGTGATTCTCTTTGCAACAAGTATTGGTGGCCAAGTGAGACCGTATGGTGGCATTTGTCTTAGTTCATGAGGTGACCTTCATGAGCTATAGTAAGATATATCTGAATATTAGTGACTAATCAGTTGAGAGTGAGAGGTCTGTTTAACTCTATGTTTGGGCTTAGTTCTCTTAAAGGAAGACCTTGAGACTTGACTTAAAAAATATTGATAAAAGATACAAGATGAGATAATTGTGGCTAGATATTATAGTACACATGGTGTTGTTGACCAACAGGGTAACAAGCAATAGTGGTGTGGAAGGAGGAGGATTTGTCTACCAGAAAGGTGTTTTCCAAAGTCCAAAAATTTCTAAGTATTCAGACGATCAAGTAAGGAGGGTTCCATGAGCTCCAGGGCATCCAATTAGTCTCATTGGAAGCAAATTTCTTTTTCCTAGTTCTTCTTATGAGTCTATGATTCCTAGAAGGTTATGATTGACATATATTTCAATGATTCTTGTATTTTCTACAAATATATAGTGATTGGTAGTTCTTGGTGCATAGTTTATTTTTCTAATTTTGGTGATTTGATTTTATGGATTGTGTTTCTTCTCTGTGTGTTTGTAAAAGTGATTGTGGTCATGGCTATAAAGGCATTTTAGGTTAGCTCTATCGATCTCATCAGCGTTGCACACCCTCTTCCTCTTCCTTGATTGTCTCCTACAACTGTTTGTTTCTAGCAGAGGGTCTAGCTTGGGATATTCTACTGCCATTAATGCGTGAAGAATGGCCATCATTATCAAATATTTGACCTTCTAATGTGGCATTCTCCGCCTCTATTTCCAAAAACCAATCAACCTTTTCACCATAGCCTTCCATGATGGCCTCTTCAAGATCACTATCCCATTCTATGCCTACCATGAAGATAGGTACATCAATTGCCTCAATTTCTTCATCCTAGATTGGTGGTTCTAGCTGTATCATTTGTGTGTCCACATCTGGAAACATTGGATGTGTTGTTTTGTAGTTGTCCATTGTGGCGAATGCTTGTATCCAATTGTTGATGTCAATTTGGCTATCACCTTCTGTGGGTTTTAGTTCAAGTGATTCATGACTAGTGGCTATGGTGGAAGAAGTGTCATCAATGTTCTTGGGTATAGTGGGCTTTATTCCCCTAGTTCCTAGCTTGATTTTCATAGTAGTATCCCAATTTTGGATTTGTGATCCTATCTGTACCCCGATCATGGAGTACTGATGCCTCCCCAAGCCATGGTCTTACCAATAATATCTTGTATGCAGTCGATCCTCGGGAAAGATCTAGTATGGTGAATTGTATGGTGAACTTGACTCTTGCAATTTTTGTTGGTACATTGTCAATAATTCCTAGTGGCTTCATTTTAGTGTGTTCGATGATGTGTATGTTGAATGTAGCATTCCTCATTGGTGGGATGCCCTATTCCTCATAGAGATCGATTGCAAGAATGTTGACACCTACCTCACCGTCCACTATTGCAGGGTATTGGCCAAAAGATTTATGTTGTAGGGGGATGGTTATATTTTTTATGTCATCTGGAGCACCAAACTTCACTGATATAGCCTTTTCTTCCTCTTCAAGTGGTGGGAAACACTGTGTTGATTCTATCCAACCCTTGAAACTTTCCCACATGGTCAGATAATTTCTCAATAAGGTTCCAATTGGCATCATGACGGGTTAGGTGATTGGACTAGATAGGGCAACTCCATCTAGTGGGGGATGAGTTGCATTTAGTTTTGTTACTCTTGGGTAGGTGGCAGCTTCAATCACCGTGTCGATGCTTGCGGTGTTGGTCCCCTATCCTCGGTGGTTGCCCTTTAGTCTGCCTCAAATTTTTCCTATTCATGCCTTACCAATTCCTTCAGGGCTTGATACTGAGCTTTCTCTACTTTGGTAGTAGACTTACTTTGCTTCTTGAAGAGCGCTGAGGGCACATGTACTTGGCATTACGACACTTTGTTTTGGGATTGGCAAGGCATGTGTGGCCTTTGGGCTTTTAGCTTTCTGAGCAAAAAGCAGTTTTTGTCATGTTGCTTCCTTCTGCTTCCTTACTATCACTAGTACCATTTGGGATGCAACACTTGGTGTTGCCACACTGTGGCTCTTTATGTGTTAACCTTGTGGCAACAAGGGCTAGAAGTCAAGTCTAGAGCAACAACAATGAGATCATTGTGTGTGTAGAGGAGCGACAAAGCTCCACTTATAATATCTTGAGCCTGAAGTATGGTATGATGAATCTTAAAGGATGAAGATAGCCAAAGTCCTCTCTAGGAAAGACTGAATCATACTTGCGAAATCAAGATCTAGAGAGATAAAGACTAAATCTAGAGAGATAAATACTAAAAGGCTACACTTTTTGAGGTCCCCCCACTTTGTGTAGAGACCCAAAAGGTTCCCCCAAAAAATGGAGGGACTCTTGTCCAAAAGGTCTCCTACGAAAGAGGTCCCACCCTAGAGGTACCTACGGATTGTGTAGAGACCAAACATGTATAAATATCTCTCAATGGAATGAAGCTCCCACTCTTTGGGGTTCAGTGTTCAAGCTCACTATTGTGTTCATGTAATTGATTTCCATTGCGTCCATGCTTTCTTACACTATCGTGTTCTAGGATGCCCTCCCTACTCATGTACTCCCTCCTCCTCTCTCCTCCTCCTCCTCCCTCCTCCCTCCTCCTCCTCCTCCTCCCTCCTCCTCCTCCTCCTTGTTCCTCATTCCTCCTCCCTCCTCCTTTGTCCCTCCTCCTCAACCCTTACCCCTCGAAGTTTCCAAGGAGACTAGCTCCCCACTCCTCAACCCTCAAATCCTCCTAAACCTTGCAACCCCCTCTGAACCTTGGAACTCCTGGATAGCTCTCTCAACCCTGTCCCCCTTTTGAACCCTGCAACCCCCTTCTAAACTTTTGAACTCACATGGTGGTGAGAGCCTCCATCCAACGTTGTGATCAAGCCCACTTTCTCACCCACACATACATGAGATCTGCTTTCCATGCTTTAGCCTACACCTCTCACTAGAATACGACGCAAGGACCTATGCTACACTTGTGTACACCTATGCTACAATGAGAAACGACATGATTAGGTGCCCAACACCCTCCAAACCTGCACTTGGGAGAGACATAGATAACATTTTGGTGCCGTTGTTGGGGAGGTTAGCGCCTAAAGCAAAAGCGGAGCACGTGCTTGCATGTGTGAAAGAGACTTGGGGGGTCAGTAAGAAATATGTAAGATAGCATGTGTGATCAAGAGAAGGGGTTTTATATTTTTATGGAGTTACATAAAATATACATACAGAAGGGGTTTTTAAAATTCAAAAAGTGTAATTTTTCATACATAAGGGATACTTTAATCATCTCAAAGTTTATAGAAGGGCTACATATAGGTTACAAAAATACAAAGGTAGGGGTTTTTTAAAATACCCCTTGATCGCACATGCTATATGGGGTTTTTACATAGTGCCCCTCCTGGGGAAAGAGAACCCCCTTCGAAAAATCATTTAAGACACCTCCCTCAAGGAAAAGGAGTGGAAAAATGCTTCCAATTGGTGCAAAAGGATGAGACTTACATCCTCAAGAATGTGGGCATACATAAGCACATTAAGACACTGATCACAAAAAATTAACCCTTATACCCCCCACATCCTATAAAAGCAACACCATCCCCCCCCCTCACTCCTTTCCCCTCACTTTTCGAAGCCACTCCCATCTCCTCACATCTTTTTACATAGTCGATTTGCTCAATCTCATAAATGAAATCGGCAACCAATCATTTTTCCAGCTCCCCATAGACATGGGTGTCATACTTTGGATTTGTCATGTAGGGTCCACATACCTTAGGCTTGGATCCATCCCTAATTGATATGGTATGTACTAAAACTTCTGGAGAGATCCTTTTCATTTCCTTGTAGGACCAAGCCATGCAATCCTTTTATTCCATCAGCAATGCTTTTAGTTCTTTTTCTTCCTCTTGAGTGAGTTGCTTACCGATGTACACAGGCTTCCTCCTTCTAATAATTTTTTAGGTCTTGGTGGGCCCGATGTACACAGGCTTTTCCTTTCCTCCTTCCAACAATTTTTAGGTCGGTGGGTCCCTCATAAATGGGGGGTTCCCCGAGTCCTTTTATTTCCTTGATCTTTCATTCCCCAGTTGGTCTAGGCATGGCTATTGTTGCATTTCCCCTTCCATAATTTTTGAAAAAGTAAAGTACTTCCCTAATGCTTTCATAACATTGTGAGGTGCTTGCCTGACTATTTGTGCTATTGATTGTTGTGAAAAAGCCTTGATCCTTTGAATCAATGGCCAGCCTTTCTTTTTATGTATACTGTCCAGTTCAATCTTCATTCACACATTGGGTTTGAACTTGCAGAGCTTTTTGCTTTGGGAGACCAATGCTGGATCTTTAATGGGCATTTTGTTTTCAAAGAGCGGTACCTCTATTGTGCGTACACCCTCAAGGCCCTTTGGGTCCCATTACAATGGTTCTAGTGCTTTGATGGGCTTGGCTAAATATAGCTCCACCACTTTGGCTTACATCCTTTCAAACTCATTAAAGTGCTCCACCTTAGCCTTCTGGCATTGCACACCCTTTCCTTCATCTCCAAATTCTGTCAAGCCTCCATATTTTCCATCTACCACCATTTTCCATCCTCCAACTTCCATCCATCATTTCCACCACCACCACCACCACTTTTTCCATCAACCTCCCCCCTCCACCACCTTTTTTTTGTCAAACTCCCTCCCTCCATCTCCAATACCTCTCCCCATCCCCACCACCTCCACTTTTTTTGTCATTCAACTCCCATCCCCCTTTCGAATCCTGCAACCCCCTTCTAAACCCTTGAACTCCCGTGGAGGCAAGAGACTCCATCCATCATTGTGATCAAGCCCGATTTCTCACCCACAGGTACATGAGATCTGCTTTCCACGCTTTAGCCTACACCTCTCACCTACACTTGGGAGAGACAGAGAAAACACTATGCCAATGATTCCAAGGGGTACATCCGGCTTTGCTTCATGGGGCTGTTGAGGCTTTGATCTGAGTAGACAATCTATACAAGCAAGCCCAACTCCACAATCTTTGCACACAGGTTGGAAAGTACTGGGGCTACCTTTGTGAGGGCACTGAGCAATCCGATGGTTTTCTCCACATCCAAAACACTTGATAGGTGTTTGATATGTGGTTGGCCTTACTTGGTTGGCATCCTATTGGCATACACTGGAAGGAGTCCTTCGGCACCATCCATGTAGTACATGGGGTATTCTGTAGGATACTACAGAGGATTGGAATTTCTCATTAGTTGAGGCACTTTTGTCCTCACCGGGTGGCACTGTGCATTGGGTGCTAGTGCTAGCTGCCTATATACTGGGATTGGTGCCTATTGGTACTATTGGGGTCGGGGTTGTGCAACCCTCATATTGTAGAAGAAGGTGTTTACATCATGGCCGACAACATTGCAAATGGCACAGCATAACCTTGGGGGTTGAGCCACTTCTAGTGGGTTGAGTGTGTTCCTCAAGATTGGGCAATCATTGGCCCTATGGTTGGCCATACATTGTGGGCACTAGGCATTCTCTCATCTTGGGTACTGTTGTGGCTGAGAGACGCGCAACTTTCGCTCTATGGACTGCATCATTTTGTATTTGAGCTTCATGGTCATGGCAGAGAGGCGACCTTCACAGCTATTTCTATAGTTGAGTCTAGATTTGCCTTTTTTGGAGCATCTATCCTTACTATCATCACTGTCGGAGTCAGAATTTGTCATTCCATCCTCTAAGTCAATTGATGCCACATGAGCAGCACTGAATGTCTCATAGCTACTAATTTTTTTCATGTCCTTGCAGATCTTCTTCCTTAGTCATGCAATGAACCGAGCTATCAAGTACTTGTCGTCAGGATGTGGGTCACACTTTGCAATTAGGCGATTCATTTTGCCTAGGTACATGTGTACATCTTCCCAGTGACCTTGTTTGAGCTTGCTCAATTGAGGAGTTGGATCATCTTGAAGTCTTTCATTTTGGAACCGCCTCTTGGATTTGGTTTGGTGTTGGTCCCATGTGGCTCGTTCTTCCACAAGGAGATGAGGTACCATTCGGAGGCTTCATCTCAATTAAGGCCATGGGGAACCATGCTACCTTGGTTTCATCTGATTGATCCCCTCCACTGCGACATGTGGCATCAAAATGTTGGAGGAATCTTGTTGGATCGCCCTGGCCATTGTATTTTGGAAGTTCTAGTTTGTCCAAGGGGCATCTTCCTTGATTGTTATTGTGTCGGTCATATTTGTTGCGATGGAGAAAATAATTGTCCCCATCTGTTTCGTCACCATCATCGTGATGACGATCTGCCATGTTGTGAATTGGAGGAGTCAAATGGATTGGATCAATTGCAAAGGGGGAATTCGGGGTGGAGGGTGATTGTAGATGTTGGTCAGAGTAGTTGCATGTAGAATTGTTGAGAGGTCAGTTGGGTACATCTTCCTAAAGTCTGGATGTTGATGTATGTGTGTTAGAGGGGGATGCGGGGGGAAGTGGAAAGGGGGGGGGGGGGATGAGTGGGGGGGGGAAGTGGAAAAGGGGGGTGGGGGGTTTGGGTGGTTGGTTGGTTGATGGGTGACAAAAACTTGACGAATGGAAAACTTCAAAATTTTCAAGAGGGAGGAGGAGATGATCACTTATAACACTCTCCCCATTCTTTGTTGATGTAATGGGATTGTTTAGGGCAAATGGACAGTGGGTAGATGGCTAGGTTATCGCTCTGCGAGAAGGCCTCAAAACAATTCGACAATGACAATGGGAGTAGGTGACAAGAGGGGAGAGGAGAAGAGTGGAGATGAGGAGAGAAGGCACAGCTAGAGAGCACACCACAAATGACTAACTATACACTAGATTTAGTTGAAAATGTAGAATATATACAAACCCTTTTAGGGTTAAGGTTAGGGTTAGGGCATCTAACCCTTTGCTTTATAGCACTCTGTCGAGTTAGTGCTATGCACGTATTAAATACATGATGTTGAGCATGGTTTCTCAACACCTTCCCTCAAGTTCAACATTGTTGTTGGCTTTGATTCATCAAAGTAATCTATTTCTGAGCCGTATAGCCTCACATGCACCTGTAGTGAGTGCCCTATATTTGCTTTAGTTGAAGACAAAGAAACAGCTGGAGTTTGTTTGACAACCATGATATAGCACCTTGACCAAGGAAAAATGCATATCCTTGTGTGGATCTCCTAGTCTGATGATCTCCAGCATAGTCACTGTCACAGTATCCATGCAAGCTTGGATGACTTCCTTTGTATTCTATTCAAAAATTTCTTGTACCTCTAATGTATCTCAAGACTCTTTTGGCTACATTCTAGTGAGACTGTTTTGGATTTGACATAAACTGTGCTAGTGAGCTTACTGCATAACAAATATCTGGCCATGTAATAGTTTGATATATAAGAGATCCAATGAGCTGCCGATAGTACCTGTCATTGGCGGTAGGCTTTTCTGACTCTTTTGTAAGTTTCAACTTCTATTCCATGGGAGTGGCTGAAATCTTGCAATATGCCATATGAAACTTCTTCAAGAGACGGTCAACATATTTTAGCTGACTCATAAAGGTGCTGTCTGAATCTCTCTAGAACTCAATTCGAAGAAAATAGTGCATAAGTCCAAGATCTTTCATGTCGAACTCTGCAGATAAGTCTTATTTCAAAATTTTGATGAAGATATCATTGCTTCGGCGGGTCACAATCAGATCATCTACGTACAAAAGTGCAATAGTAATGCCTTCCCCTTGAACTTTTTAGTAGAGAGTTTGCATTGGATTTCATGTATCCCAGATTAGCAAAATACTTGTTGATTCTACTGTACCAACTTTTGGGTTCTTGCTTTAAGCTGTAGAGACTTTTCTTGAGATGGCAAACATGATTCTCTTTCCCTGGCTCAACATAACCTACTGGTTGCTACATGTAGACTTCCTCATCTAGGTAACCATTGAGAAAAGCATCCTTGACATCGAGCTGGTACACATTCCATCTGCTAAGTGTTGCTAGTGATATCAAGAACTGTATGGAATCCATCTTTGCTACTGAAGCATAAGCCTTATCGTAGTCTTGACCATATTGCTGTGCAAATCCTTTTGCAACTAGTGTCCTTGTTTCCTAGTGGAAGGTTTCATAATTCTCAAGTATTATTCTTACACAAAGCTTCCATTTCTTCATTCATAGTAGTTTGCCATTCTGGCTTGTCAATAGCGTCTTCGAACTACACTCGCTCTTCTGTAGCCATGATGGTACTTCATAAGGTGTCATACCTGAATCGGTTCGCCGATTAAGCAAGTAGTTTGCAGCGGCTATTGCTTCTGCCCAATACTTATTGGGAAGATGCTTCTCATTGAGCATTGCTCTAGTATTGGTACCATTCTTCCTTTCAGCTCACATTTTACTGAGCAATATCTGCACAAGTGAATTGTCTTTGAATGCCGTGATTACTGCAAAAGTTCATGAATGCTGAAGATGTATCTGTCTGATCTCATGACTTTGATCTTTCTACCTGTCTGGTTTTCTACCATTAGGGGAGAATTGGGGTCTCAAAAGGGCCTCATAAGGAATGGATTAGGGAATGCTTAGTGGGCTAATGCAAGGGGCTTGGAGGGTCCCAAAGAGGCCTAACCAGCCCAACCTAGGTGGGTTAATCCCACATTTGAGCCCACCTCTCCCCCTATCAATGAGGGGAGGGGGCCACTTTTTGAAATTTGAATTTCAAATTTTGAATCTCCCTCCCTCCCTCTCTCTCTCTCTCCCTCCCTCCCTCTCTCTCCCTCCCTCCCTCCCTCCTCCTCCTCCCTCTCCCTCTCCCTCTCCCTCCCTCCCCCTCCCTCCTCCTCTCCCCTCCTCCGTCTTGCTCCTCCTCCTCCCTCTCCCCTCTTCCTCCTTCTGGCTCCTCCTCCCTCCTTCCTCTCCCCTCCTTCTCCAGCCGCCCAGGATCCCTCTCCTCTGCTCCTCCCTCCTGCAGAATCTCTCCCCTCCTCCTCCCTCTTGTAGCATCTCTCCCCTCCTCCTCCCTTCTATAGCAGCTCCTTCCCTCCCTTCTACACCTGTCGCCCTACTCTTCTCCTCCTCTTCCTCTTGCCCTCATCTGCTTCTCCTCCTCCCTCTTCCTTGCTACTCTCTCCCTCTCACTGCTCCATCTTTGCCAGCTCTCCCCCACATTTTAGCCTGCATCATTGATACCTCTCTTTAAGTACTCATGGCACCATTCGAGGACATATCCAACAAGTACCATGTGAACCTACAACTGGAGGCAGAATATGCAAGCACACGTTCTTTGGGATATAGTGGAACTCCTCAAAGTGTGCTCCACAGTCTTCGATTGCAAGGGAAGAAGCATCTTGACCTTTGGGTGGATGGAAACTTGTATCCTTTAGACCCTGCCACCCAAAAGAGTCCTCCTTTTCATACAGTGCATGATGTTGTTCGGTTTGTTGGCAAGGGATATGCTGGATTGCTCGGTTATTACAATCGATTGAACCATTCTCAGACATTGGCTATGCAAGCAAGCGAGGTGCAGAGAGCCCAAGCAGAAGAACTTGCACATTTGGGAAATATTACTATTGTGGTAATGCATAATAGTGTTGAGAGTTGTGGTGCCATGAGCACATGATTAGAGGCTAAGGAATGTATTAAAGTAGCCACCCTAGGATGTGGACTACATGATGTGGATTGAGGATATCCACAAGGAGAGGTGTCGATCAAAGGATCCCACATGTGTTGACTATTGTAAGGGATCTCTCTATAAGAAGCCTATCTCTTGTATTGCAAAAGCATAGATTTGGAATGGATTGATTCATAGTTGCTCATCATCTCTTTCATGGAGTTTATTCTATGCTTTGAGCCTTCGTAGTCTTTTGCTCAATAAGTTGCACTAGGTTTATCATGATCTTACATTCTTTGACATGGTATAAGAGCAGGTTTAGCTAAGCCTAGATTAAGGTTTAGCATGATCTTACATTCTTTGACATGGTATAAGAGCAGGTTTAGCTAAGCCTAGATTAAGGTCATTGAGAGATAGATCTAAGAATTCTTAGGTAGATAGAGATTTCTATTCTTTGAGAGAGATGTTTTTTCTTAGTTAGGAAATTCTTTGATTAGCATTGAGATTTCATTGTTAGGATTCCATTTCATCCTTTGAGAAATCTCATTCAAGAGAGTGTGTTTGTCTTAAGGAAAAGACTCTAATCTGTGAGGCGGTTGGAAGAAAGGTTCTCCATCAACAAGCTTTATCCACGATGGACTTCCCATAGCTTGATCTCTCGCAGCTCCATAGCCCATAACTGCCACAGCAGTGCTCCATCTACTTCTCAGCAGCAATCGGCTCTAGCCATAGCAGCCACTTCAAAGAGCTCCAACGAGTACCAACTAGCAGTGGCTCTAGCGCTTCTCTATCGAAAACCATGTACTCCAATGCCAATTTGTAATGCCTCCAATGCAGCAAGAAAATTCACCAACAGCCAGCACAAGCATCGACTTTGATGCAGTCGACTGCAACAAGCTAAGGGCCTAGCAATTACACCAGCCAGCAAGGATTGTGGCTCAGCGCTGACAACACTTCTACAACCAGTTGGACCAGACTCCGCCATCACGGACAACTACCAGCCTCCTCTAAAGCCTTCATTTTTTGCCTCCACAACCGTTCAGCAACAAAGTAGCTAGATCTGTGTTGTGTGTTGGTGTCCGCCAAACCGCCAGCTGAAGGAGTTGTACTGTGTAGTTCACCACCATGGGGCATATGCACGGCGCTCCAGCATCTTCCAATGACGTATAGTAGGCTTGAGCTCAAATGACCTGCAAGCTAGAGCTCCCAAGCAGCAGATGCTCTATGCCCTACGCCACTGTAGATAAACTCACAAACTTCCAACATCTGCACAGTCAACGACAAGCATATTGCAAGCCAGCTCCATTTGCCACCAACCGACTTCATCCTCGACTCCAACTGCTTCAGTCTGTCGGACAAGCCACAACAACAATCGATGCTGATTTGACGTCCGAGAGCCTATCTTCCCAATCACACTTGCATTGATAGCCTGCCCCAGCAAGCTCAACATCATCCTCAAAATGTGGACCTGAGAGAGTGTGGAGTACTCTACTTCTGTAAACTCAACTTACTATTTTGCGCCCAACCCCTTTGCTGGATGTCTATTGCTCCTTTGTGGGCGAGTGTTTCCACTTGTGGATGAGATCCCTCATCACTGGAGGCTCTCCAAACCATTCAACAACCTCTGTGAAGAAAGCCGCGAGTAGCTTCAACGACAAAGGAGAAGAGTCCACAGAGCAACAGACTTATCCTCCCGCGTGCCATCATATTTCCACAAGCAAGTCAAAGGTTTCTTGCTAAGGTTCCCATTGACTGACACGTGTCAAGATTGGATATGACCATGGTTAGGTTTATTGAGGTTTGGTTAAGTTATTGTTTTGCCACATGGCATAGGGCCACCTAAGCACAGTCCCCTTGCCAAGCACAATCCTACAAGCTACATATGAATAGCCTCTGCCACATCATCAAGGCCCCCTCTTCTTCACAAAAACTTCGACAAGCCGTAACTTCCAATCCAGGAAGAATTTGGACATGCTCCAAAAAGGAAAAGTGATCGTCTTTTCAAGCTCTACGCGCTTGTCAAGTTAGAATCATTGTATGCAATTAGACACTGTCAATATTGAAAGAAAAGAATTGGTAAGACCTTTGCAACAAATGGTAAAGCAACGTATGAATGCACAAAGCATGCCAAAAGCACAAGTGCATGAGATGCCCATAGCATCCACACATAAAGAATTAAAGACACAAGAAGATTGCAGATTGAAGTACCAACAGGTCAACTACGTGGAGTCATCATCAAGCCATGAGCAGAATGACAAGAACAACATGTATTGAGAAGCAACATCCTTACCACCTTTAGCCCATATGTTTGTAAATCAAACCTGACCACCTGAGAGTAGCCATGTAAGCACCCAGGGGAGGTATTGACATGTAAAAACCACACTTGACCACCTTAAGTAGCAATGCATGCACTAAGGGGAGGTGATGGATTTGTAACTCACATCTAGCCAAAGGATCATGGCACCAAGGGGGGGTGTTGAGAGTTGTGGTGCCATGAGCACATAATTAGAGGCTAAGGAATGTATTAAAGTGGCCACCCTAGGATGTGGACTACATGATGTGGAGATGTGGATTGAGGATATCCACAAGGAGAGGTGTGGATCAAAGGATCCCACATGTGTTGACTATTCTAAGGGCTCTCTCTATAAGAAGCCTATCTCTTGTATTGCAAAAGCATAGATTTGGAATGGATTGATTCATAGTTGCTCATCATCTCTTTCATGGAGTTTCTTCTATGCTTTGAGCCTCCATAGTCTTCTGCTCAATAATTTGCACTGGGTTTAGCATGATCTTACATTCTTTGACAAATAGTATGCAGGATCTCCAATTGCAAAACAAAGAACTCAGTGACAAAGCACATGCACTGGACTTGGAGCGACATGAATTGGAAGAATCAATCCAGAAGCTTGCTGAAAGCAAACAAGATTTGGAAAGGTCTATCTATGGCCAAGTTCAACGTGCTGTGGAGAAGGAACGAGAGAAGTCGATAGAATGAGTACAAAAGTTGAAGGGAACACCTTTGGGATTGAAGGAGAGGAAAAGACAATTGCAATCTATGGATGCATTGTCAACCAATAGTGGTGCCCGAAATAGGAGAATACGGGCTGCAAGGTTAGTTCCCCAAATTTTCAATGAAATTTCTTACCCCAGAATATTTGTGGTGTTGCATTCTTTCCACTAAGACTCATTTGTACTCTACTTTAGGAATTTCATGGAGGATGTGATGGGAACAATGGAAATGGATGATAGTGATCCTTCATATGTTCTAAGAAGTTTAATAAAGCCAAGTGATGTCATGGAAGTGTTGAAGGACCCTAGACAAAAAGGGCTACGTAAACAAGTTGCTAGAGAGGTAATGAAGGATTTCAAGGGCCTCGTCCAAGCAAAGGACGTGCTTGGAACTTGTGATGCTGCTCGTGTAAGTCGTGAAGCTTACAACTCTATTTTTAAAATTTTCAAGTCTGCTATGGAGGAAAAGTATAAGATATCTACAATGCCATTGCCAACACCGTGGTCTATAAGGCTTGCACGTCAAGAAACAAACCAATGTGCTAGAGAAAAGCTTGGAGGATACCATTGTGTAAGTGGCACAATGACTTAGAAGAGTAAAAAGAAATCTGGCATCCAAATGTTTGAGATGAATGCTTTCAATAATGTTTACGTGGATGTAGAGAATTTGCAGAGAGCCATGGTCAAATTCTATGGGATGAGAGAAGAAGGTAAGAGAAATTCCCTCTTCACATTCAACATTATTTCTTCTGATTTCTATATCCTTATTGAATTTCTCTTTCATTGTATAGATGGCAAGCTAGAATTTGTTATAAAAATGGATGAAGCTCAGTTGGTAAAAGAGCACAAGCTAGAGAGGGTGAGAATTTGTATTATGAACGATGCCTTGTGTTTTGCTCAAGGGGATGAGGAAGTTGAGCAGGGTTTTTGAGTCCAATCTGAGAAGGACATATGGTGGCTTGCAGCCTTTGAGACCCCAAAGGAGTGCCACGAGACATTGAAGTGGGTTTTGGAGAGAACCGGCATCCCATCGATTATTCGAAGACAAGAGGCAGGGCAAACATTAATTGTGGATGGGCATGGAACGTTTCAAGTTGAATGGCATCTAGCTGGTGATTTGAAGACCCTCAAGTGCTTATCTAGCTGGTGATTTGAAGACCCTCAAGTGCTTGTATGGTTGTGATACAGGTGCAGATGCAAAATGGACATGCTTGTATTGCACCAACTCTCAAAAGATGCAAAAGGGAAGCCTACAATGGGAAAATGGCATCCGCTGATCGTCACAAAAAGGATCCTAAGTGGGACCCCATTCTACCAAATCCATTGGAGCGGGTACACGTGTGTACTTTGCATGCTGAACTGCATATACTTGATAAGTTACTCTATCTCCATCTAGTTTATGCTTGGAATTTGAGGCCACACCATGTATCTGCACAATGCATTGCAAAAACTGAAGAACTACTCTCACTAATGGGACTTCACGGAGGCAATGTGAAGCTTAAGCAGGACAAGAAAAATCAGGAAAGATGAACTAGATTCGGTGTGTTATCTGCACTGTAGATAACATTCTTCTGTCCTTGTAATGGTTTCATCTCTGTAAACCATCCTGATGCTTTGTCATATGAGATGATGCACTGCTGTTGATGTACCAAGGATCTTGATCTACTTGATCGACTTGATAACTGTATTCCCCTTTCAAATTGCAATCTATGTCAAGATATATTGTTTCAATCTTCTACATATCCTTGCTTGCAAGAAACATATTCTTAGGTTCATTGGCATAATGACTGTGACTTGAATGTCCACCATGATGATTTCGTCTTCCTCAAAAATTCCCTTGATTGTTGCTGGATTGACCGCCTTGGTCGTACTAGTTCTTGCGGCAATCTCTTTCATAGTGTCCAAACTTATGGTAGTTGCACTGAATGTTTGACACATTGCCAGTGGATGCATTCCCTCATCCTTGGAATCTTCCTTGGTTGGAATGATTTCCTCTTTGCTGATGCTGATGCTGATGCTGATTATGACTTTGATGCTAACTTTGTTGTCGATGATGATCACTTCACTGAAATGATCTATCTCTTCCTCTGCCTATGCCTCTGCTTCTATCTGAAGTTGTGAATGCTTGATCATTGGAATGACCTTTGCGTGCATGTATGGCTTGCATCTTGAGTTCTTCACCAAGTAAAAATGATTGACGTTCTTCCAATGTTGAAACTTTCCGTTGAATGGCAATACTCTGGACTAAACTCTTGTATCCCTCTCCTAGTCCATTCAAGATGACTTGAACCATTTCTGCTGGATTCATGGTCTCTCCTGTTGTTGCGACTTGATTGTTGTAATCCTTGATACTAAGTACGTAAGCATGACCAGTTTCACTGCTGTTGCAAAAACTCTGGTTGATTTGGTTTCTCAGTGTGAGAATCATGGAAGTGTTCTTGGACTCATAGAGAGCTGCGAACATATTCCATGCTTCTTTTGATGTCTTGACTGTGTTGAGCTATCCTAACATGACATCTTGCACATTCTGCTTGATCAAATGATATGCATATTTATCTTTCTTGTCCCATTCTGCCTCCGCTCATGAAATACCAGGATCTGCTATAGGTGTGGTCACTATTGGTGTAGCTGTAGATCCCACTAGTGCTGGTGCTGTGGCAATAGATGGAGTAGAGCTATTGCTTGCTGGATCATCCAATAGTCTAGGTGTAAATCCATCGACATACTCCCATTTGTCCTAAAGGATAAGAATGGTCTCCATTTAGTATTTCCATGTGCCATAATTGGAGTTGTCTAGCTTAGCAGATGCCTCCAGATTCAGGTTGCTAGTTGTAGACATGGTGCAAGAAATGTACTCAAAGTATTTGTGAAATCACTGTTTGAATTAACTTACAAAACACTGACTGTATCAAGTGAAATCTGAACTGTCGGTGAAGATAGTGTGGGGGTTAAAGGTCATTGTGCCTTTACCCCGGTTATGTACAATACTCAAACACATATATAAATGAATGAAAAAGAAGATTAGGGTGGTTCTGTACCCACCAAAACTTGTGTGGCTCTCTGCCTCTATCTCTCTCTTTCTCCCTCTTCCGTTCTTGCTTCCGTTGAGAACACTCTCAACTGATATCAGAGCCCGGGTGATCTAGCTGAGCGTGCGTGAATGCTTGAAGCTCAGCAGCTCTGTGGGAGGAAGGAGAAGCTCTGTGGGAAGCTTTGTGGGCAACTTTACTTGCATCCGAGTGTGCAGAGACCTTGGAGGAACCTTTGGAAAAGTCACTTTGGTTTTGCGAAGTGGTTTTGAGAGCCTGTTAAGTGTTTTCAAAGAAAAAGTAGTTTTTTGAGCTTTTCCCTGTTCCGTTCGATGACAGAGACTCCGTATTGACTTGTAGAGGCAACTATTGCTTGCTTTTGGTATCCACTTCACTTCAGGAGCTTGGAAACACCTTCATTCTTGATTCTGGGATCATTCCATTGGATTTCTGACTCACTGTGTCAGTTTCTGCGTTTTTTGCCCGGGTGTTGGAACTCAAGTTTGGAGCAACCATTTGCAGATCTGTCAGTTCCGGTGGACTCAAGAGGTCCTAAAACTTCTATGTTGCTCATCATTTGCACTCGGGTGGAGTTTACAAACAGCTCTGTTTCCAAAAACGTTTTTCAGTCCGTGTGTTGGACCCAGTGATTGAGACCACGGTTTCCAAAACTGTCTGTCCCATTGCGTTCCGGACGCCCAAAAATCCCTACCTGTCAGTTCTTGCACAATTCGGTGGAGGATTTTCAGAGTTATAGATCTCTGTGTATTCGATTTCATCTCTCTGTTATGCATTTTTCATTCTAAGGTTTTGAAACCTTAGATTTATGCCACATGGCAGTGGATATGTGTTGACTCCCATTTCTCACTCATCGGTTGGGATTTTGGAGTTCCGACAGAAGAAAGATATTTGCAGATTTTCTTGCTGAGTCCGATTATGCAATGGCGCCCATGTTTTGAGGCATCTCAGGTTCTATTTTCAGTAGCGGTCATTACCGTAGGACCATGATTTCTTGAGCATACCTTATGCAGATCACTGTGGTTGCAGTTTGAGCAGTGTGCACTCATTCGTGGTGTGCATTGGGTTACAGTGGATGATTTATAGGCCATTTGGATGCATTGCGATCCTTATTGGATGCGCTGATAGGCCCAAATTGCCTTGTGGGATGCTATTTTTTATGGACGCTTTGCACATGGATGCTATTTTATGCTGAGGGACAGCTTTGACACATTGCAAGTGATGCACTGATAGTGCTATGCTCTCTTGGATGAGATATTATCGATGCATATGCCAATGGACGGTGTTTATGCTTGAGTCATTTGGCACTTATTGGCATTCTGGATTGCCATTGCACTTGGTATTTTCTTTTGGGCCAGATTTGCTCATATGGATGCATAGTATATGCACATGAGTCAAATGCATCTTTTGATGCTTTGAGTTTTGGTGATATTTCACTCTATTGTGGCATACACATTTGGGTGCACCTGGTATTTGGTGTGATTCTCTCTTGCAGGCACTAGCATTTGGGATTTTGCTTTATTTGCATTATGGCATCCTCTTCCATGTCTGAAAAGGAGTTTTTCAGCATTAAAAAGTTTGATGGGACAAACTTTTCTTTGTGGAAAGAACAAATAAGGGATGTGCTTATTCAAAAGAAGCAGATTAAACCCTTGGCAGGGATTGAAGCTAAGCCTGCAAATATGTCTGAGGATGATTGGAATGAGTTGGATGCATTAGCAAAATCTACTATTAGACTTCATCTTGCAGAGTCAGTTTATTTCATAGTAGTAAATGAGCAGACTACGGAAGATTTGTGGAAGAAACTGTGTGCCACTTATGAAAAGGAAACTGCCTCTAATAAAGTTTACCTCATGAAGACGTTGTTTGAGCTACAGATGAAGGAAGGGGTCTCCATTACTTCTCACTTGAATGAATTCAATATTATTTTCAGCCAGCTTCAGGCTTAGAAGATAAATTTTGATGCGGAGACTAAGGCAATATTTCTCTTATGTTCAATGCCATCCTCATGGGATACCGTCCGTACAGCTGTCAGTAATTCTGCACCTGGTGGAGTACTGAAATTTGATGATGTTGTGGGTAGCTTGTTGGCCGAGGAGATTAGACGGAAGTCTATGGATGGCAACAAGCAGGATGCAACCTTAAATGTGCAAAGGGGCAGATCACAGTTCAGGGGGAAGTCCCAAGAAAGAGGGAAGTCTCGTAGCAAATCCAGGGCACAGAACATTGAGTGTTACCACTGTGGCAAGAAGGGCCATATGAAAAAGGATTGCTAGAAGCTAAAAAGAGAGCAAAAGGATAAGAAAAAGAATGCAAATTGGGGTGCAAATCAAAAGGAGGAGAGTCCAAGGGAGGACAAAGGAAAAGTGAAGATCGAGGACATCAATGCAGTCACACATGATAGTGACAATGACGTTCTCTTCATGTCTAGTTTATCTGCAGAGTTGCTTACCACTTCAGATGATGCATATTCCCAGGATTGGATTTTGGATTCTGGTGCTTCATTCCATGTTACTCCCCATAGGGAATGGTTCTCCACTTATGACAGTGGAAAGACAGGTTGTGTGCATCTTGGAAATGACTATGCATGTGACATAGTGGGAGTAGGTGACATAAAGTTTTCTTTTGCAAATGGGTCTGCATTTATTTTGAAACATGTGAGACATGTGCCTAAGTTGACCAAGAGTCTTATTTCAGTGGGTCAGCTAGATGATGCTGGTTTTCACACCACTTTTGGCTTTCAGAGTTGGAAAATTCAGAAGGGCTCTATGCTTTTGGCCAGGGGTGCCAAGTGTGGTACTTTGTATCCCTTACATGTATCAGGGTTATTTGATCATGTTGTTGCAATAACCGAGCAGCCAAGCACTTCTTTGTGGCATTGCAGGTTGGGGCACATGAGCCAGAATGGAATGAAACTCTTCTGCCATTTGGGTTATGTACCGCATTTGAGTTTCTCTGATTTTGAATTTTGTGAGCATTGTCTCTATGGGAAGCACACTAAATCAGCCCATAAAAGAAGGGGAAAGAAAGAGTTTGAAATGCTTCATTTGGTGCATTCAGACGTATGTGGTCCCATGCCTACACGGTCATTAGGCGGGGCTGAATACTATGTGACATTCATTGATGATGCAACTAGGAAAGTGTGGGCTTATGCTATAGCTCAGAAGAGTGATGTGTTCCAGGTATTTCAGAAATGGCTGGCCTTGGTTGAGAATCAGTCAGGTAGAACGCTTAAATGCCTACGGACTGACAATGGTGGCGAGTATCTCATGACTTTCAGCATTTCTGTGATACACGTGGGATTAAGAGGGAGCTCACATCCCCTCGTACTCCAGAGCAAAATCCACTTGCAGAAAAGATGAACCGTACCATTCAAGAAAGGTTGCAATGCATGCTTTCCAATGCAAGTCTTTCTGGTGGTTTTTGGGCTGGGCCAATGAAGACTGCAGTGCATGTGATCAATAGATCACCTAGCAAGAGTTTGGATGGTGGTATTCCTGAGGAGGCATGGAGTGGCAAGAAGCCCTCTTACTCTCATTTGCGTATATTTGGGTGTGAGGCATATGCACATGTGCCAAAAGAGCTTCGAAAGAAGCTAGATCCTAAGTCTAGGAAATGCATCTTTCTGGGTTATGGTGAAAGTGGAGAGATGGGCTATCGTCTCTAGGATCCAGAAGCAAAGAAGATCATACGCAGCCATGATGTAGTCTTCAATGAGAACAAGATGCATAAGACACCCATGAGGGATGTGGAAATGAGGAGAATCACTTTCCAGGATGTGAATCCACCTGCATATGTTGATAGACAGCAAGCTGTCCATGCACCAAATGTGCAAGAAATGGTACCACCAAGTACTCCCACAGGTATACAATCAAGGGTAGATGATGGGTCATCTATTGGTGCAAATGATGAGCCAAATGTGGCTGATATGCAGGTGGGACAGCAAGCTGAAATGCCCTTGAGAAGATCATCTAGAGTGTCTAGACCGCCTGATAAGTTTGTTCCAGGGGTAGACTATGTGATGCTTACTGATTGCGGGGAGCCTTCTTGCTATAGAGAAGCTATGATGCGTGAGGATCAACGCAAGTGGGAGTATGCTATGCAATCAGAGATGAGTTCACTTATGAAGAATAAGACTTGGGACTTGGTTTCTTTGCCACATGGAAAGAAAGCATTGCCATGTAAATGGGTCTACAAAATGAAGGTCACAGGTGATGATGTGCCTAGGTACAAGGCCTGTTTGGTTGCTAAAGGGCTCAAGCAAGAGAAGGGTGTGGACTTTGATGAGATATTCTCTCCGATTGTGAAGATGACCACACTTAGATGCATGCTTGGACTAGTGGCAGCAGAGGATATGGAGCTTATGCAGATGGATGTCAAGACAGCTTTCTTGCATGGGGATTTGCATGAGGAAATTTACATGGTGCAGCCAGAAGGCTTTGAAGAAAAGGGCAAAGAGCATTTAGTTTGCAAGCTGAAGAAGAGTCTCTATGGTCTTAAGCAAGCACCTAGAGAATGGTATCAGAAGTTTGATGCTTTCATTCGGTCCCAGGGTTTTAGAAGGAGTAAAATTGATCACTGCCTCTACACTAAAAGGGCTAAGGATAATAGCTTGATAATCTTGGCACTATATGTGTATGATATGCTATTGGCTAGCAAGAATACTTATGAGCTAGATGCATTAAAGGCCACGTTGCATGAGGCCTTTGATATGAAGGATTTGGGACTTGCAGGTCATATTCTTGGTATGCGCATCATGCGTGATCGGAGTAGGAAACTCCTTTGGCTTTCACAGAAGGAGTATGTTACAAAAGTATTACAGCGTTTCAATATGGAGGGGGGGAAGGCAATGAGTACTCCATTGCCTCCATATGTGAAACTGAGTCATACAGATAGTCCCAAATCAGATGAGGAAAGTGCCATGATGGCCAAGGTTCCTTATGCATCAGCAGTTGGGAGTCTTATGTATGCTATGATAGCTACTAGACCAGACATTGCATTTGCAGTGGGAGTTGCTAGCCGGTATATGGCTAATCCAGGAAAGAGGCATTGGGAGGCAGTTAAGTGCATCATGAGGTACATGAAGGGTACCAAGGAGATGTGCATCTGCTTTGGTAGAGGAGACATGCGTGTACTTGGGTACACAGATTCAGACTATGCAGGGCATGTGGATAGTAGGAGATCCACTTCTGGTTATGTGTTCACCTTTGCAGGTGGTGCAGTGTCGTGGATGTCTCGCGCACAGAAGTGAGTTGCTTTGTCTACCACAGAGGCTGAGTATGTTGCAGCCACAGAGGGTTGCAAGGAGGCTATATGGCTTGATCGGCTAGTGGGAGATTTGGGGATTCATACAGGTGTACTGACATTGCATAGTGATTCCATGAGTGCTATTCAGCTAGCACGAAACCCGGTCTTTCATGCAAAGACCAAACACATTGAGGTTAGGTACCATTTCATCAGGGAGGTACTTGAGGACAAGCGCATAGAGCTTTCCAAGGTTCATACAGATGATAACCCTGCAGATATGCTAACGAAGAGTCTACCCAGTCAGCGGTTTCAGTATTGTCGTGTATTGATGGGCATTGGATAGTATGCTCACTGGTTGTTCTCCCTTAAAGGCACATTGTCCTTTAAGTGGGAGGTTGTGGGGGTTAAAGGTCACTGTGCCTTTACCCCGGTTATGTACAATACTCAAACACATATATAAATGAATGAAAAAGAAGATTAGGGTGGTTTTGCACCCACCAAAACTTGTGTGGCTCTCTGTCTCTGTCTCTCTCTTTCTCCCTCTTCCGTTCTTGCTTCCGTTGAGAACACTCTCAGATAGAACTGCAATATATAATCCAATCTATTACAAGGCTTGTGGCAAATAGCCAAGAGGCTTTACAAGGCTTGAATAAAGTGCACAATGCCATAAAATAGCCAAATAGGCTTTACAATGATGGCATGTGTGTGTGAAATCAAATCATGTGCAGTTTGCCCATTGAACAAGTGGTCAATGCCTCTGAACACTCTGAAGTTTGCTCACTGAACTGTGGAATATCGGGATTCAGCAAAATGTGATGATATGAAACTGCATGTGAGCGAAGGGACTGAGTAGGAACTATTTAGGGTTTTTTTGGCATGGCTTTGATTGGCTACTTTGGAGGTCTCTCCACTATGGATGATCTAAAGTACTCTGAACTAGATCTAGACCAACCATCGAGCGATGAAAAAAAAACAAATAATTCATTTTCTTTATTCATTTTTAGTGCTAGGTTAGATGCATCGATGTAGAGGCTGATGTGCGTGCAAGAAGTGGGTTTGTCACCGGAGGCTTAAAAGTGTGCGATACTAGCACCAAAATGTGTGCTTAATGTAACGAGCACGTAGAGCAAAAAAAATTCAGCGTTTTTCCTTTTTGGAGCGCCCTCAAATTCTTCTTGCATCAAGAGATATGGGTTGATCTAGGTAGAGGGGCCAAAAGGGTGAAAATGATGATGTGGCACTCACAGTCACATGCCGAGCCTGTGCTTAACAAGGGGTATTCTTTTGAAGTAGTGATGAGGTGTCAGGAGGGTGCACATGCAATGTGCAAAGTGTACCTGGCAAGAGGTCAGTGTGCTTGACAGGGGTCAGTTCCATGTGGCAGATGCTGAGGTGGCAGTGCTGATTGGGCACTTTGACTTTGACTGGATGACATGGCTTTGCTAAGTCATCAGATGATGTGGCTTTACTGAGTCATCAAATGACATGGCATTGGACACGTGTCAAGTGACTGTGCATAGATGACATGGCTTATCTACCACATGTCACAGGGTACACTAAGCCTAAGGATGATGTGGTGATGACCTATCAAGTAGACTACTTGATAATGTGGCAAGGATTGTGAGGTGCCATGTGGCACCGTGACGGCCAGCTCTTGTAGATAAGGTTCCTCGAACTCTCGTAGATTCTGGCAGAATCTTCTGTGATATCACAAAATCTTTGGGAGATTCCGTCATGTAGGCATCTTCTCCGTTGGCATGAGCGGGCTCGTTAGGTTGAAGTTGTAGTAGAGGGTATTGGAAGCCTAGGAGCTCTAGTCGAGGTCGTGGAGAAGCGCGTTGGGTTGGCTGTGGGCCGAGCAAATCCTTCTTGGAGGGAGACTTATCTTTTGAGTCACTGGCGTCGATGGAAGCCGCTCGCGGGAGTGCTGAGACAGCCGATTGGCCGTTGAGCCGTGAAGCCTTGTAGCCAAGCTGTTGAAGGAGCTGTCGAATGCAGCTGTGTAGATGCAGCTTGTAGAATGGGTTGATGAAGGCGTAGTCGAGGGAGCTCTTCCATGCTGTGTGTGAAGGCTAGAGCGTGTAGTAGAAAGCATGGAGTTGCCCGTCGGTGGTGCTCGTAGACTACCAGGCAGAAGGTCTGTTGGAGGAGCCTGCATTGTTGGAAGCTAGGAGCTGGGAGGAGGCATTGACAAAGCTGCTGGAGGCTGCCGATTGGAGAGGTTGACTGTGAGCGTTGCTGTAGCAGAGCTTGATGCAAAAAAGTCGTGAGTCGAGATCTGCAAAGAGGAGCGTCTGAAGATGCTAGTCGACTGCGATGACTGTAGGAAGGCGCGCTTGTTGAAGTCTTTTGTTGGAGGCAGCTGGTTGTTGACGAGCTCATGGCTCGCTACTGCTGGCAGATGTTGTTGGAGACGGTTGGGTGTTTCGTTAGTCGGGCTTGTCGTTGTGGGCTTCCTTGGAACTGCTTTGAGCTAGCTGTAGCCTCTAGATAGGCGCCTCGTTAGTTTGCCTCTTGCCCGTGTTGTAGGTCACTTAGATGCTAAAGTCCGATCGCTTGTGAGATGACAGGAGCTATAGGCTTGCTTGTGAGTCGTATTGAAGCCTGTAGTCTTGCTAATGTAGAACCTTTGAAGGGAGAATCTGAGTAAAAATGAAGTAGAACTCTCCCTATCTCTCTCTCACAATTAAGGGATCTCTTTCTTAAGATACGTATCTTTCTCTCTTTGTCTCAATGAACTCACAAGCTATTTCTCACTCTCCCTCACGAAGAAAGTCTCACTAACACTCAAGAAGAGTGAATGCAATGAATGGAAAACGGACGAAAATTTCTCTCTCAAGTGACAAAAATTTATTTCAAAGAATGGATGAAGATCTCTCACCAGAAGTGGACTCTCACGGAGAACACACAAGAGAACTCTCAATCACTCTCACTCTCTTAAGGATTGCAATCCCTCAGAGGAAGGCAAGGGAGCTCTCATACCATGACAAAATATGAAGAGGGGAGCGGAGAAGATTCGAGATGAGGAGAGAGGGCACAGCTAGAGGGCACACCACAAATGACTAATTGTACACTAGATTTAGTTGAAAATGTAGAATATATATAAACGCTTTGAGGATTAGGGTTAGGGCATCTAACCCTTTCCTTTAGAGCACTCTATTGGGTCAGCGATATGCACATATCAATCACACGATGTTGAGCATGGTTTCTCAATAGTAGGGTGGTTATCGACGGAGAGGGAGGAGGGTCTTGCATAGGGCTCGAAATTTGGAAGACGATGAAGAAGCAGAAGAATGAGGGGTGGAGATGGTTTTTATAGGAATGGAGGTAGAAGGGGTTTAGGGTTAGGGTTAAACCCTAGAACCTTCCCGTACGCTTTTCTGTAAAAAGGAGAAATGTTCACAATTTGGAGCTTTACACATTGGTGTATATTAAATGGCCTAATTTGTTCTTTACATGGCTACTTTTTAAGAAATATAAAATTTATTAACCTAGTAACTCAAGGTTTTGCTTGGGATTTTTATTTTTTGCTAGAGTTGGAATTGTTTTAACTCTCCTAACCCTTGAGTGATATGGCCGTGATAGTTCGTGGTGGTTTCCAAGTGCACGGATGGAATGACTGCTGCCATTGTCCCTTTGATAGGCATCACGGGCGTTGAAATCTGGCACCTTTCAAGTTTCGTCCACCCTTGAGAGATGGAGGCGGCCCCAAGGCCCTGGGGAAGCACATTCTATGCAACCCTTTTTTTTCTTTTCTTTTGGGTACTTACGCACCCAATAACCCACGCATGTGAGCGTATTGAGGAGGAGGTACCTTGCCATGGTTCTACCCGGCAAGCAGCACAAGCAGGGGGCGCTACGCAGGAAGGTAGGCAGCCCTACCGCGGGGCTACGGCCGCCGCGGGTTGAGCACCTGGGATGCACATTGCAATCTTGAGGGATGTGCAATGTGAAAGATTATAGAACGTGGGGGGGTAAGTGGGACCGAGATGGAAGGTCTATCCGCCAAGTCATATGGGATATACACAAACGGGTATTATTATATAGTGACCAGCTTCTTTTGATTTCTTCAACTTTTGGCTTATCCGAATTCAGCATCAGCAATGGCCGGCACCTTGCATCTCCGTTCTCGCACTGTCAAAGATGAATCCCTTCGTTTGGATCGTCACTCAGGTTTCTTCCTCTTGCTTCTCTGCCCTTCATTTGCTTTGATCGGCGGACATTCAGTGTGCAGCTTTGCAGCCCTCAACTTCCCTCAATGCTGCCTGAATCTCGTTGTTATGCTTTGCCTCGCAGGTAGTGGCAGACTCGGTACACCCAAGAAAGGTACACGTTGTTCTTTTTGAAAAACCATCGCAGTTCGGCTCGTTTTCCTCTCGACTACATCCATGCCTGTTAAAGCCGCCGCCCCTAGAGAATGTTCTGGGAAAGTATACATGGGGCGTAGCTGGGTTACAAACTGATTCAGGGTCCTCGTTTTTGGACCACCTTGATCCCAATTATTCCGACAATGTAGAGGCGACTGACGACTCCCATCGCTCCCGGTATACTTGTCTCCTTGTGTTAGCTAATTTTTTAAAAAAAAGCTCGGAATAAGATTTCGCCTGCATGACCTGAAACTCAGAGCTAGACCTACAAGTCGAATTTTTCAGGAGCGCAAGTTTGACACCCAAAGTGTTCTTGCACCTTTTGTGAAGTGCACAATAGGGCCACTCCCGAATTTTATGCTTGCCTTACCGAGGATGAAGATGATGACTCTAAGTTGTGGGATGTTCCAGTCACACTTTAAGTGGATGTTATGACTCTCAGGAGAAATGTTTATTGTCTTCCTTTCTGCTGTGACGGTCAAATCTGTAGGAGATAAACTTCTTGTATCTGCATTCCCCTAAACCAGACTGAGCTCGAAAGTCCCATTTGCAGTTTTGTTTTGCTGGATGAAGCAGGAATTGTCTAAGCAGGTGTTTGGGATCATTTTCATCGCTGTTGCTTGTGCAGGCTGAAGCAGGAGTTGGCTAAATAGGCTAGGGGATCATTTTGATATCAAGAAAGTTGGTCCCAGGACGAAGAGCTGCATTTTCTGAAGGCGTTTTGTAAAGTCCTACAGGAAGCTTCAAGGAAGAAGGAACTTTGAAGCTCTTGGAATCCAAATCCCAATATATATAAGAAATAAACTAGCCTCATAATAGGGAATGGACTTTGACATACTTGTAAATGACATATCTCGAGAGATTTTACTACATATTACTTTGCTAGATTAGCAGTCAATGAATTTACTACCAAGCTAGGCTTATATCTAAATGCATACCTTAGTGTTCTACTTCACTCTATGCGTTATTTTACTTTGTGCCAAAAGTACCCTTGGGTCATGGGTGGTATCCTTAAGTGAAGCATAGGAAAATAACCATAACATAAAAGAGAAATTTCTGTAGGCACAACCAAGGCAGAAATTGAATGTAGAAATTGAATATAGAGTGGAATCTCTCTCTCTCTCTCTCCCCCCCCACACACACACACGCACCCGCAAATAGAGGAGAGAGATATTGAGGAGATAGATAGAGAGAGATCACACAAGAAGGGTAACGTTGCAAGAGGGGCCAACAACTTCGAGCCATCTATCATCTTTCTCTATGTTCTAAGTACCTTATAAAACACACACACAAACACACGTTTGCATACATGGAACAAGTTTAAGCTGTCAATCATCTCTCTCTCTCTCTCTATCTAAGTATCTCAACACACACACACACACACACACACACACATGGGCAAGTTGGAGCTGTTCTTTCTCTTAGTTGGAAGTATCTTCACACACACACACACACACACACATGGGGCAAGTTGAAGCCGTTCTTTCTCTTAGTTGTAAGTATCTTCACACAATCTCTCTCTCTCTCTCTCTCTTACACACACACACACACACACGCACACACACGTTCACTTATACCTTGACTTGTATGCACTTGGTTTTACATTGGAGACAAGAAGCTTGATTACATACTTACCTCGGCTTTTAGGTTTATTGGTTTTGGGTTGTGCATTAACTTGTTTCGGGTTCCACATGCACTTGTTCCACGTTTTCGATTTTCCTTTCACTTGTTTTGAGTATTAAGTTTAGTTAACTTGTCTTGGTTTTTAAGTTTAGATATTTTAGGTTTTGGTTTTTGGGTTCACTTGTTTTGGGTTCTAGGCTTGGTTCATCTGGGTTTCGGGCCTCAAGTTTTGCTATTTGAGGATCACTTGTTTCGAGCTCTTATTCTTGGTTTTGGGTTTACTCTTTCTAAGCTTAGAATCACAAGTTTTGAAATCCACGTTCTAGGTTTTCACTTATCTTAGGTTCTAGGTTCAATTGTTTCGAGCTTTAGATTTAGTTGTTCTAGGTTTCGGGTTTACTTCATTGGTTCCAAGTTCTCGATTTTGGGTTTTGCATTCACTTTGTTCCAAGTTCCCATATTGGGTCTTCAGTTTCACATTCACATGGTTTGAATTTTTGGGACAACCTATTTCAAGGTTCATTGCTTCTGGGCTTGTTTTGAATTTCTCATTCAATTGTCTCGGGTTCACTTATTGGGAAACTTTGAGCCGTTTATTGTCCTCTTGTTTGTTCTAAGCATGTTGCTACATGCACGAGCGCGCATGGACACACACACACACACCATATATATATATATAGATAGATAGATAGATAGATAGATAGAGAGAGAGAGAGAGAGAGAGAGAGGGCGAGGGGGAGGGGGACGTCAAGGTTTCCCGTTGCATGTGCGTGCATGTGTCTGTGTGTGAGAGAGAGAGTGAAGATACTTATTAAAAATAAAAAGATGACATTGTGCTCAAATGTGCCCCATCTTGCAAAAAAATCCCTTCTTAATAAGTCATTGACCATAGTTACAACTTTAATGGCTATTTACTAGAGACCAAATGTGTGGAGTGAATTGCTCCATTTTTATAACATCTGCAAGAGCGGCCTTTCAATCACATGTTTGAGTTTGTAGGTTTTGGTTTGTACATGCTAAGAATACATAGGGACCAAGGAGGAAATATTTTCTATATAGGGTAATACATAGATACTAAACACCTAGGGGTATATTTGACATGTTGTTGACCTTTGTCATGGGCCATTTGCAGGTTGGAAAAGGATCATGATTCTAACATTGATTGGTATTGGCACAGAGGGTTATACCAATCAACACACGCGCCCCTCCCCCCCTCCTCACACACACACACACACACACACAGAGTATAGTTGAAAGGATGTCAAATAAAGGATGTAAATGCTACAACAGTCGACCATGATACAATCGAAACAATAGCATGCTACATCCAAGAATTGGATGTGAACATAGGGCTATTGAGTGTATATTTAAAGATGGCATCATAGAACAAAGCATCTGCATAGGCTCGATTCTTTGCCGTCAACTAAAGCCTCCCATTCCTTTAGATCCGGTGAGTTGGCCTCATTAACATTTGTGGCATCTAGTAGCAAAACTTGTTGTCTCTCCATCCTTTGTTGTAGCTACCGCCAAAGCTATTCTAGGTGTTCCCCGTGAAGTTTCAAATCTTGTTAAGCCGATAATAGATTTCAATTGGGGCATTAGTGGAAACATCATTAAACTAAAAGCTATTATGAGCAGTCCACAAAGCCCACCACAAGATAGCAACATGAACCGAATTCCAATCATCTCTAGGTGTACACAATCATCCCTCGCCATACCTTAACATCACCCAACAAACAAGTGCCCTAGTCGTAATAGATGCCTAACACAAACCAAAAAATTAAAAATCATCCTTCCTTACACCCAAACATCTCTTGCACCATCCATCTGACTTCCCGACTTCATGTTCATTTAGATTGCTATTGGAGTGTGGAAGCAAGGAAACAAAGCATAGTGAAGCAAGATATGAAGTAGATTGGATAGGGTAGAGCATAGTGAGGCAAGATATGAAGTAGATTGGATAGGATAGAGTGACGTGACAACTAGTCACATCATAAGGTACACAAGTACAAATATATATATCACACCCATGGTCACATGGAGTGTGCTAGTTAAGCAGAAAATTGGCTAGGGGAAAAAACCTTCAATAACTGGAGTTAAAAGTGCCTCAGCCTTGGTCCTACATGATCACCCAATACTCTTGTAACATAATGCTTACAAACCCCTTGGAATGATGCATTGATCAAGTACAATGTGAGAATGTGACATGAATCACCAATTATGTTACAAACCCCTTGGAATGATGCATTGATCAAGTACAATGTGAGAATGTGACATGAATCACCAAAAGGAAATAAGTTTAAAAACTTGCCAAATACTTCAAATTTTTCAAGAGGAAAAGCCTTGGTGAACATATCTGTCACATGACCATGTATAGGCACTTAGATCATGCTAATATCTCCCGCATGCAATCTCTCCTTGACATAAAGAAAGTGTATTTCAATGTGCTTTGCATGAACATGAGATATAATTTGTCGCAATTGCCAAAGCATTATGACTGTTAGTGAAGATAGAGGTAGCGGATGGCTGTCCCATACCCAAATCAACATATAGCTGTCTGAACGATACACACTCAATGGTAGTTGTGAATGTTGCACTCTATTCAACCTCACAATGAGAAGTGGCCAAGATAGAGGTAGCGGATGGCTGTCCCATACCCAAATCAACATATAGCCGTATGAATGATACACACTCAATGGTAGTTGTGAATGCTGCACTCTATTCAACCTCATAATGAAAAGTGGCCAATTAAGACTACTTCTTACTTCTTGCTCAACTAGGAAATTATAAACTACTTAACAAGAAGCAAAAACCACTACAAGACACGGGCATATTTTCGACACTGTCTTTTGATGTTTCGCGGGCGTGAACACGAAGATCGTTGGTACGATTGGCGGGGGGGAAGGTGTCGGTGTAGACGTCAAAATAGCCGTCGATATGGTCATCGGTATATCTGTCTAAATAGGGGTCGGTATATACCGACCACTATATCGACATATATACCGACTACCATACCGATTGACACCAACCCTTGCACCGACGCTTTCACCGATGCCTGAGTACATTTTCCCATATGGATGTTATTACAGAACGTCATTTCCAAGGGTCCCAAAATAATTTTGGACCACAAGTTTGGTCATTTGAAAGATAAAAAATATAAGAGTATGTACACCAAAATTGAGATCAAAACACTCATATATTGATAGTGAGCTTAATTAACATACAAATTAATGTACAAAATGTCACTGTAAAAATGTGAGGGCCAAATTATACATAAGAAGTCTTGTTGATGTCAAAACTATGAATTAGTAGCATTTACATCGATGGCTTCATCTTGAGCCAAGTCTTGCACGCCAAATATGTCTATCTCAAGGTTTACATACAATTGATCACCTACATCATCATCCCCTATTGTATGTTTATCTAAGACTTGATCCTCTAGTTCACCAGCCTCTAGTTCTCCCTCTTCTTTCCCAAAGTCGTGAACTCCACCTTCCTCCATTACAGTGTCATTATTGTCACCTTCTTCGTGGCCCATATCGTCATCTTCATCCTCTTCCCTCGATCCATCGGCATCATTATTTGGATCTTCTACCGGCATCTCCGTATCCACATCCCTATCTTCAAAACTATGTTTGCTTTAAGAAGCAACTTGGATAGTATAATATATATATATATGAAAATCTACCAACATTTGTTTGAAAACGAAGATATTAGCTTTTAATTAATTCATTAGTGTGTACCTGTTCACAATGCTCTCGAAGACAAAGGTATCACTTTCATCGGGAGTCAATGGCAAAGAAATCACATTTTTCTCTCCTGACTGCAGCATTGGGACCATTGTAGATAGTTCTAAACCATTTGACATCAAGAATGAAAATACTAAATCTTCTAAAATCAACTTTGTAGATGTCACGTATGGTCCCACAATAACCTAATTGCGAGGAGAGAAGATTGGTCTTAGAAGCACTTGCTCGGCTATCTTGTACAAAGTTAGCCATGACTCCACAATCATATGTGACTCTCCTTGAATCGATGCGTTCCACATGAAAATGATGTCCATGTGACCACAATGCACTTTACTTTTTGTACTACAAAAGAACATGATTAAAACAATGAGGATGCATTTGGTAGTGATTGTGATCATAAATACCCAAATTAAGTACAAAAAAAATTACATGTAGCATACATCCGACTGCAAGATCCCACTCTCGATCGGTTACGTCCTCTCCATCATGTTCGGTTTCCCGAAGAGCTTCTTGTAGCCAATCACGAGACATGTGTTTGGGGAGAAGAGGAAGGTCCGGTGGATATGGCACCCTCCACCTATGCATGACTCTAAATCTCGCCCTCTCATTTATTCTTTTTGCTTCGGCCTCTTCATATCTCTCGACCCATCTTTGCATCTTGGGACTATTGAGGACACAAAACTTATTGAATTTCTCTCTTTTCTCTTCGCTCATCTTTCTTTCAACCCCGTTACCTTGGGGAACCTCTGCAATGACATGATCATCATCCTTGATGTTCCAAGCATGTGGCATATCAAGATCCATGGATGTAAGAAACTCTGTGATGTATACTAATGACTCTTTCACAAGCCATCCCTTCGCCATTATTGCTTCGGGTCTATCTCTTTGCCTTACAAATCCCTTCAAGGTTTTCATAAACCGTTTAAGGAAAAACATCCAACGACTATGAACGGTTCCTGTAATGGCGACCTCAGCAACTACGTGCATAAGCAAGTGCACCTGAGTTGTCATAATGCTTGAGGGAAAGTGCTTCTCAAGCAGGCACATAGCTTCAATGGAGTCCACCTTAGCCGTCTCGATGCTCGATATAGAGATCTCTTTTTGTGAGATCCACCTATTCCAATTGCACTTGTGAGATTCAATATTTTACATCCATCTTTTAAAATTGTATGAAATATAACGAAGGTGATATGATAGTAAGCATACCTAAAAATGCCACTGATCTTGTAGATAGAGGTTCTAACATCTTCTGATAACCATCCTCTCACTATAATTGGGAGGATAAATTGCGCAAGCAACAAAGGAGGGCCAACAATGTGGCACAATCATATAAGTTAATTACACGAAAGCATCAAAATCTTAGTTCTATATATTCTTCTTTCAAGCTAACATGTGGAATACCTATAAGACCTTGTGCCAATCATGGGACTTAAGGCCACTAAGCTTATTGTACCTTGTAAACGCTCCCTTCAAGAAACACACGTGTCCCGTGGGTGTCCGAAAAGACGCAATGTCTGCCTTGACCCTTGCCTCCTCTACCTTGGAAAGGATCCATGGTGCCTTCGGGAGAACAATTCATGGAGGACACACGGGTTCCTGAACCACCCTATTGAGTTCTATGCACATGCTCTGGGGGCCACAAGTGAGGCATCCTACCCATCTCGTGCAAGTCTTCTCGCACTCCCCTTGTGTCTTTGTCCTCACCAACCAAGTGTGCCCAAATAGAAGCCCCCACATTCTTGAAGATATGCATGGGATCCAAGAGGTGATTGATTTGTAACTCGCCCCAATATGGAAGCTCGTGAAAGATACACAGCCGGTCCATACCTGGAGGAGGCTCCTCACTATAAGCTCTCTAATCCCAAATCCAGTCACTTGCCTTCCTACGGACCGGTGGTGGATCAAGTTGACCTTCACGTGCAGGACGATCAAGTAGAAGATATTGATCATGACCTTCTTAAACCATTTTCCTCATATGTTTGGAGTGTCACGCATTCAAACTAGGGCCACAAATAGGACAAGCATGGTACCCTTGTGTTTTAAGTCCTACATATATGCATGGACACATAGGTCATTAGACATGCATAGATCACACCATAATAGAATCATAAAGGTATCACTAGGCATGCAAAAGAAGGTACTTGCGCACTCCCCAAATCTTGGATAGTCATGCATGGTCCACATAAAAATTCCCCTGATGCACATATCTGCAAATCGCCTCAAGGCTCTAGAAATATCAAAGACACGTATGCCTCTCCGTAGGGTCTGCAGCTGCTCGATTAAGGATTCCATGTACATGTCCATATTTTTGGCCTTGTACTTTCTCGGCACAAGTAGGGCAAGCATGAGGTGTCCCTTCTTTATTGTTAGCCATGGCGGGATATTGTAGTTCACCAAGACAATGGGCCATGTCGACCAAGATGTGGATCATAACACCCGAAAGGGTTCACGCCATCCATTGCGAGCCTGAGATGTAAATTGCGTGGCTCCCTCACAAATTCTGGCCACATGTTGTCTATGTGCTTCCAAGCAGCACAATCTGCTGGGATCCTCAAAGTATCATCGGCGGACCGGTGTGTAGCATGCCACATCATCAATTGCGCAATGGAGTTGCATTTGAACATGTGTTGTATTTTGGGGATGATGGGAAAATGTATTAGGACCCTAGGTTTGGCTCCTCGAGCAAGTCCTGTCTATAGCACTGTGGTCCACACACTGGGAAATTAACCAAATTGCCATACTCACAATGAAACAAAATACAATCATTAGGGCAAGAGTGGATGGTGTCATAATCCATCCCAACCATTGTCAACATCTTCTTTGCTTCGTATCTAGAAATGGGCATGGTAATTGGGATAGACAACATATTCTGGAGCAACCTATTACAATTTGCATATCCAAGAAACTTGTGAATGAGATACTAACTAATTAAAACAATTAGGAACAAGGTACTAAGATCAAGGCTCCAAACCTCATTAAGGCTGAGACACTTGTGTCTGACCATCCATACTTTGCTTGCAAATTCAAGATCGAGAGGCAAGCTCATAGTTTTGACATCCTCGCATCATCATACAACAGTGTTGATGCCAAATCTCACATCATGGTCTCATGCTCAGACATCTCACCTCCATATCCCATGGTGCCTCCAAAAAAATAATACATCATGTTCGACATACCCTCATCCTCGTCTAGAGGATCTGCACTAACATGTCGACCAACGTCCTCTTCTGGTGACACCTCTCCATACATCTGCAAGTGGCGCATGACAATATGGCGCTGATGATGAACCCCTCTCCTGCAATGCGTGCAAGGACAAGGAAATCTCTCACGAAGCCACTCCAAACTCCCAGGAGGTCGCCCCCTATCCGATGAGCTATCACTACTCATCCTCTCCACCTGCACACATCCACAACTATCTCCCCAAGTCCAGTCTCCTCACTCCCTAGCCCCCCCAAAAACCCTAAACCCTAAACTCCTAGAAAACCCCTGTTTTGTCAGTATGGGCATCGGTATATACTAACAACCATACCGATGTCTATATCGATGCTTTGCTTTTATATACCCATAGTAGTATTGATGCATGTATCGACGTTTTTTGGGAACTAAAAACTGCGCACCGTTCGTCTTGCGATGCCATTCATTTTTTCGTGTGTTCTCCTCCCTCATTTTTGCTTTTAGCTCGTGATCATCGGCAACCCTTGCCTCCTCACTCTTGCCTCCTCCCTTCCCCTCCCACCTCTTCATTCTCTCCTACATTGTCCCTTTGCACCTACAAGACTTGCTGCAGCTCCCTCTCCATCTCAAGGTAAGAATTCCTCTCTTCCCCTTCTATTTCAAGTTTGTTTGGTTTCTTTTTCTTTCTTTCTATATCTCCTCTTGTTTCCCTTCCTCTACTTTCACTTTTCTTTCCTTTCTCTAAAGTTTCTCTCCTCCTTTCCTTTCTTTCTTTTTCTCTAAAGGAAGAAACAATACACAAAAAACAATCATGAAAGAGAAGAGTATCAAAGATCTACCTATTGTTTCTCGTTGTTTGTAGGCTTCTCTTTGTCTCCTAAATCCATACCCTTTGGAATGTTTCTTCTCCAAACTCCTCCTTTCACTTATTAGTTTTCTTAAAATGGTATATTTCCTCTCTTTTATAGGACCAAGACACGCCAGGACACGTCATTTCCAGGTAAGAACGTGCTTCCTCTCTTTTCCTATTTTTCTTTTTGTGATTGCATTGGCTTGCAGCTAGCACCTTAAGCGCTAGCTGCAGCAGTGATGGGCGTAGGAACTCTTATCCTCTCTTCTCCCCTCTTCTCCTCTCTTCTCTCCACTCTTATTTCCTCTATTCTCCTTTTTCTTATTTCCTCTCTTATCTCCTCTATTCTCTTTTTTCTCCTTCTCTTCTCTTTTCCTTTCCCCCTCTCTTCTCTTCTCTTCTCTTTCCCTCTCTTTCCCTCTCTTCTCTTTTCCTCTCTTTCCCTCTCTTCCCTTATTTCCTCTCTTCTCTTTTCTCCTATCTTTCCCTCTCTTCCCCTCTTTTCTCTTATTTCCTCTCCTCTTTTCTCCTATCTTTTCTCTTATTTCCTCTCTTCCCCTCTCTTCTCTCCTCTCTTTTCCCTCTTCTCCTCTTCTCCCCTCTCTTCTCGCTCTTCTCCTCTGCTTCCCCTCTCTTCTCCCCTCTCTTCTCCCCTCTCTTCTCTCCTCTCTTTTCCTCTCTTCTCCTCTTCTCTTATTTCCTCTCTTTTCCCCTCTCTTTCCTTCTCTATTTTCCTCTCTCTTCTCTCTTTTCCTCTCTTTGCCCCTGTTCAGAGTGTCTTCAGACAAGTGAAAAACACAAAGACATCTCCACTCCTGACAACAAGGTGCCAGTAGTGGGAGTATAGCCAGTAGACGGACTATAAAAGACTATCACGAGATGTAAAGAGGACAAAGAGGAAATCTTACAAAAGGTAGTATGCTTCTTGTATATTATGTTTTGATAGAGAATACATCAACTCAACAACTCATGCTCCCAACAGGAGCTGATACAAGTTTTTATTGAGATCAATCCGACTATTGTAAGGCAACAGTAAGTTTCAAAATGTAACAGTCCTAGTCAAGAACATTATGTGGTGGATCAGGCCACTAAGGAGTGCTGTTAGGGTAGTTACAACTGTCCCTACAGTTACAAAATGATCCCACTACCTTGTTCTAATAACTCCCTCTTACCAGAGATGTATTTAACCTATCCCATGGTTAGTGTTTACATGGGTGGAGGCTATACCTTCAACACCTGGCACTTCGGATGGAGAGGATTTTTCTCAAAAAGTCGAGGACACGAACCCTTCTTCACTGAAAATACTCCTTCAAGTGCACCTTGAAAGTATGTGAAGCATTGAGATCAATAAGTGTTCCCTGGGTGATAATTGGATCCACAGTCTGGATTTCTTCTTTCTGTTCCTGAGTCTACGGTGTTGCTTCTACTCCTTCTGGCTGTTCTGTTGGGTCTGGCACACCTGGAGTGGCTGGGGGTAGATCTGACTTCTATGCTGGCATCTTCCTTGGGCTGTTCTGTTGTAAGCTTAGGAATCTGGGTCATGAATTCTATAGGGTCATTGAAATTTGCAGAAGTTCCTGCTTTCTCTGTGTCTAAGATTGTGAGATGGTCCTCTAATGGCATTTGCTTTTTCTGGGCATCCTTTGATTTTGCCCTTAAATTCTCCACCTCATAGGCCATGGTCTCGTAGGCATATGCAGCCAATGCAAAAGCATCGTATGGTCATTTTGCTATAGCAAACAGTTTTCCCTTCAAGGTGTTCCACATCTCTTGGGATGTTCGATCCAGTTGATTTTTCAACTCAGAAAATTCATATTTGCTAAGGAATACGCCATCTACCTCGTCGGCCATTTCCTTGAGTTGTTGTTCGACATGTTGGAGTGCATGAAGCTGCTGCTGTAACAAAAGATTTTCGATTTGAAGCTCATTTTGATTTGCTCCCATACGGTCGAGTTGAACAAAGAACTCATCTTTCATCTCTTGGAGCCATGCTGTCACAATCGGCATGCAATCCTGTTGTACTTTGACTTGTGCTATCAGCTTTGCAATATGTATGTTGTGTTGCTTTGTGGACCTTGCACATTCGTCTTGAAGTTCTGTAATTCTGGCCTGTGCATTGGCAAGCTGTTGCTGCAAGTCAAAATGCTTGATCATGAATTCTTATGCTGCCTCCTTTTCTTTCTATAGCTGTTCAACTTGCTGCTGTAGTGTAGCTTGTTCTCTTTGTTGTTGGTCAACATAATGTTGGAGTATGAGCAGGGCATTACCAGCTTGCATGCTTGACACCTCTGTGTGTGGTGCAAATGCAGGTTTGTCCTTCATAGGAGTTTCCAGCAAGTCGAGCTTGCAGATTGGAGACAAATTCTCAAATTGGGACTTGGAAGGTGAGTTGAGGAACAAATGAGCCACGTCGTCCTCGGGCTTGAGCCATGTTTCCTTTGGCATCTGTGCTTTAGCGCATTTATTGAGCTTGATTTTTTTGGCAGATTTCTATGTGTTTGCTGAGGGGGCATCTCCCTTTGCGAGTGGCGTGTCCCAGAGTATTTCTGCCAAGGACTTACCATACACTGCTTGTAAGGCCTCATCCTCCGAATATTGAGCCGCTTGCAAATCTTGCACTGTTGTAGCCTTTAATTTGTTTGATTCTTTGCTGTCTTGCTCTGTTCTGTCATGCATGTGCTTTTTTCTATCTTCTCTCTATTGTATAATGACGTTTGGCACTTCTTCCTTATTTTGTGCTGCAAATTTGAACAAAGCTGTGATAAAGGGTGCAATCTTCGAATGTGCATTCGATGTAGTTAAATCTTTCTTTGCTACCTCCCCCATGAGACGTGTATGCAATAGGTGAGCCCAACTGATTCGTGTGCCCTTTTCTGCTACACGGAGTACTGCATATGAATCTCGGCTCATTGTGTTGGGCTTCACCAATAGCTGCATTTTCTCTAAATAACATACCAGTTGTTGGCGGCAACCTATATCTTGTACATTACTCACAAAGAAATAATTCTTCTATGTTTCAGGCAATCCGAATTCTTTATGCATTTCACTATCGACATCTTTCTTGTAGGAAACTTCCTCCCTAATCAAAGGTAATTGAAAAACCTCGGAGATACTCTCTGGTGTCACCATGAGATTGTTGCTCAACATACCTCCCGATTTTTGGAACGCTTCATATTGCACGAGAGGATCCTATGGGGCCTTCCAGGATGTCCACGATAGATTTGCGTACTGAAGCAAGCCTATCTTCTTTAACCATCTTTGGTTTTTGTTGAGGTCCAGAGAAACTTTGAAGCTGGCAAAACTCGCTGTCAATATGTTTCTTCAGCGGTTGCTGGGGGGGTTCGTCATCGAACTCGGTCTCCTCATTCTCTGTGATGACAATCACCTTCTCCCTGTTTGGGCTTGTTCGGGGGCTCTTTCTTGCTGGAGTCAGGGACTTTTTGCTTCTACCCATCTCGTCGTCTAGCAAAGCAACCCGGTGAAGGAGCTCGAGCGACGAATCCTATGTTTCAGAAGGCAAGAGAGTTGTAAGGTGCAAACTACGTTTTGGAGCCATTTGAAGGGAAGCTTGAGTGCAAAAGCCATCGTTCACTGGGCTTGTCTGGAGATTCACTGGGAGTTTGCATGTGCCAGACTGGCAGTATGAAACGGCGATTGGGTGTGTGTATGATCCATCTCCCATCCCTCCTTGTTTATATGAGTGTGCATCATGGGGTCGGTAAGGAGTGCATCGGCGATGATGCTCCTCGTGGTGAGGTAGTCATTTGTGTGAGCTGCCTTGTTGATTTTTGTACCGTTGATGCTATGTACATACGGGCGCTAATGGGTCGGTACGGCTAGTGCAGTGTGTTTTGTGAGTTGGCGGAGTGAGGGCGGTGAGTTGGCGGAGTGAGGTCGGATAGGCGGAGCGTAGTTGAACTTCGCTATGGTGCCTGTGGAGAATCGGATTTGGACTGTAGGGTCGGGCAGGGGGCGAACACGATAGTCGGACACACGTTAGACTAGGGTGGGTGGATCGAGACTAAACACGCGAATAAGGCGTCGGTCGAACTCCAAAAAGGTGAAAAAGACATGTGCAGTGCGTATGTGGCAGATCGGAGTCGGATTGGCGCAGCTTCGTGCCTGTCAGAACCGTGGCAGAGTTCTCAGTTGGTTTTGTCGGACTTCGGTCAGAAACACGTCGGAACGTTGTTGGAGGAGCGGAGCTTGTTGCGTCATCTTGTTGCTGCATCTTCTCACCTACAACATCACTTTTGTTTATTGTAGGGTAATTTGAGTATACCTGATCCGTATTCGAAGTGCAGCAAGGTCTTTGCTACATTGTTGGCAGAATTCAGACAGTAATTCAGACAGTACTCGTAGTTGTTGTTCATGTGATTGCTTGGTAGAATGGTGCTCAGAGCTGTCAAAACTATTCTATATCTTTCTTTGAAGGATTTGTTGGAAAGCTACATGATACCCCATTAGTGAGCAGATAGGTTGAAAAAAAGTATGTATAACGGTGTACCTTAGATGGGTTCTGCAGTGAGATTGTGTTGATCTTTGCCTGTGTGGGATCGGGGCCAATGTAAGGCTTAAGTCAAAAACCATTGACTGGTTTTTCAAAGGAGTTGTCATGTAGGTTTGCCAATAGAAATGTTCCTTGCTCATAGGTATCAATCACTTTGAATGGGCCATCATACCTTAATTTGAATTTACCTGGAATTTTGCCCAGTTTAGTGTTGAACATCAACACTAAGTCTCCTTTTTTGAAAAGCTTGAATTTAATATTTCTATTGATCGAGGCCGCTCTTCTTCTCTGGGTAATGTCAGTTGTATGGGGGCTAGCCAATCTATCTTCATCCAATTGTAAAAATTACTCCAACCTAGCATTGATGGAGTCTTCTGGTGAAAGTTTGTTGCCAATTGCTACTCTGAGACTACCTCTGCAACAAACTCCATGGGTACCATTGCTTCACAACCATACACTAGCTTGAAAAGTGTTAACCTTGTGGCCACCTTGTGTGCTGTCGTGAGTGCCCAAAGCACTGAGTCTAAATGGTGATCCCAATCCTGTGGGTGATAAGCAATTGTTCTTCTGTAAACCTTTTTCATGAGCTTATTGGAGCTTTTAGTCAATCCATTGGCTTGTGGGTAATATGCTGTGGATTCTTTGTGCAACATCATGTGCATCTTGGTCATTTTTCTGATGGTTTCGTTAATGAAATGGGTTCTTCTATCAGATACAATCTCAATGGGAACACCAAATCTGGTTACAATATTGTGATACAAAAAATGTGCAACTGTTCTAGCTTTGCATGTATTCAATGCTACAGCCTCAACCCATTTAGTGCAATAATCAGTAGCACCAAGAATATATTGATTACTTGAGAATATGGTTGTAGGTTTGATTGGTCCAATAAAGTCCAATCCCCACTTTTGAAAAGGTCCCAATGGAAGAATGGGCTGATGTGGCATTCTATCACTATCCATTGGTTTGTCATCCCTTTGACATGACAAGCAAAAGCACAATTTGCTGGATTTAACTGAGACCAACTAATCTACATCTAGTAAAGCATAATGCTAAGTGGTTTAAGTGTTCCACCATTTTTCCAAAAATAGAGAAATCATCCAAAAATACCTTCATGAAGGATGTGAGGTACTCTGCAAATACCTCTTGTATGTATTTTTGAAAAGTAGATGGGGCATTCTTCAATCCAAAAGTAATCACATTTGATGCAAACACAATCCATTCTGTGACAAAAGCAGTTTTATCCCTGTCTTCTGGAGCATCAAGTAATGAATGACAAAATGGTAGTGGGAATGGATCAGTGATAGTGGTTGCATTTAACTTTCTATAGCCCACACAGATTCTTAGTTCCCATTTTTCTTTGGAACAATGACAATAGGAGATAACCATGTGACATGTGTCAGAGGATATATGAAACCAACTCTTAATAGCTTGTCAATCTCCTCTTTGACCAGCTTGGCATAATTTGGATTCATTCTATATTTGCTTTGTATGATTGGTACTGCATCAGTCTTCAGATTGATTCTATGTTGGTAGAATTTAGGATCTACCCCTTTCATATCAGCATAGTGCCATGTACTACATCAGTAATCCTTTGAGTGCCTTTTTAAAAGGTGGAGAGAGATTTGTACTTACCATCGTTGGTTGTGGGTTGTCATTGTTTCCCAAGTTCATTTCCTCCAAGTCATCCTACCCGACCCTGGCACTTTTTTGCATATGTTCTTCAAACTATATTTCTGCCTCCATGATTGCTTCCTCTGCCAACTTAGAAGTGATGTCCTCTGGTGTATCATGTTTGTTTGCATTAGTGTCTTCTGTTGTATTTTTTTTTGTGAAAACTTGATCCGACTCATTTTTGATTTTGTCCTGTTCTGCAGCAGTCCGATTTGTGTCGGAATGTGGTATCTGCTAATTTGAACCTGTATATTGATCAATAATCTTAATAACATCAATCTCAAAAATAGGATATATAGTGGGGTTCCTTCTTAGGAAAATTTCTTTTTCATCTTCATCAAAATTTGGAATCATATTGATTCCCTCTGCTTGTAGTGGCTGTGTTTTTCTTGGAAAACACCTTCTTGAGGATAAGTTGATTTTAACTTTCTTTTTCCCTTTCCTGATAGTAATTTTCTCTGAGCCCCAGTCTTACTTGACCTTGGCAGCTCTTAACCATGGTCTACCCCCAATAGCATTGAGTAAGCAGAATCTTTTTCCTCCATTTGGAGTACTACAAATGTGACTGTGAATGTGAGTCCTATGGTTGTAATCTCTTGCCCTCTCAGTATTCCAAGAGGTTGAATTCTCCTTTAGTCAGCCATCCTCACCTGGAATGGGGCTGAAAACAATTCATTGCAACAAATTTTTTTGAATAAATCTTTTGAGAGGATACAATTGACACATGAGCCTCCATCAACCAATACTTTTGGGATTCTCTGCCTTTTGTAGTCTACATCAATGAGTGGTACTTGGTAGTCGACATCTTCAACTATTGATGAGTAAATATCGAGAATTTCCTCTTTATCATTACTTGGTTGTTGAGCTTGTGTTGAGCTTGTGTTAGATGTGATTCCTTGGGATGCAATCTTTTGCAAATTTGATGTTTGAAAGCTGGAACCAAGTTCAGTAGTTGATCAAGAGTAATTTGTACCTTGGAGTCCACCATTAACTCTTGGAAAAAGAGTGTGTTGTCCTCATTTTTCATGCTAGTGTCTTGTTGCATCTCTTGGGCTTTTGTAGTAGTAGCCTTACTTCCTTGAGTTGTCTTGGCCTGGATCATAGTCTATGGTTTTGTCTGTTCAGTTGTATTCTTTAATTCTGGGAACTCCGGCGCTATTCCGACCCTAAAGTTTGTTTTCTGTTTTGGAGTGGCATTGATGGATGGGATCTAGATAGACCATATGTACTCCTGGAGGAGGCTATTGCTGATGTTTTTGATTGTTCGTTCTGTCATATTGAATAATGGGTATACCTCTCTCTTCCCTGTGCTTGCACCAAAGATCACATGGTGGACCTTGCCTATGGCCATCCATACCATAGTAGGTGCAAGCTTGGTCTTGCATTTGCCTTTGCTACTGGTTCCCCCATGGTGGTTGTTTTGGCCTTCTTGGAGCAGCATTTTGATATCTTTGTTGTGGTGGTCTTGCCACTGCTATTTGATTATTAGTAGGTATTGTTGGTGCTTGATTTTGTTGTTGCTCAATGTAAGGTGGTACTCTGCCTTTGTAATTGGGGTTATACCAGCATCTTTCTTTGTCATGATTGTCCTTTTTGTAGAATTCACATGGAACTTTTTGTTGTTATGGGGGTGGCTTTAAGCTTTGCAGCTGGTCTTTAATCATCTTCTCCAACTTGGAGATTTTTTCTGCTCTCTTTTTTGCTGTGGATTTTTCTTTCAGCTTTTGCTTTTTGTCTTTCTTGTTTTTCTTTGAGTATTCCTCATCATCCTCATCATATTCTAATGAGTCGTCTTCCTCATCTGTATCTTCCTCTGCTTCACTATTTGTGTCTGCTGTCTTTGAGTCTGTCTCTAAATCTAAATGACATTTCTTTTTTGTCTTCTTGGATTTTGATGTTTTACCAAGACTTCTCTCTGCTCTCTGGGCAGCTTCCACCATATTTTTAAAATCATTTGCTCCTCCAAGCTAGTCCCTGCCAGCTACTGTAGTTCTCAACTCCTTGTTTAATCCTTTGCAGAAATAGTCTCCCAGTTGCTCCTCGGTAGGTCTTTGATTTGCTCTTAGCCTTCTGTTGAGATTTCTAAACATCTGTGAATAGTCTGCAACCATGAGATCTTTCTGTTTCATTGTTCTCATCTTTTTCAAAATGTCCTCTGGTATTTTCTCTTTTCTAGAAAGACTTAAGAAAGCAATCTTTAATTCATCATAAGTGTTAAAATGTGCAATACCATATTGCATAAACCAATTCATTGCTTTACCATTGAATGTCGTAGCAAATTGCTCCTTCTTGGTCTCATCTGGTAGTTGGCCAAATCCACTAGCTGTCCACCTTGTCTCAAATTGCCCAACATGGTTGTTAGGGTCTTGACCTTTCTTGCCAGTAAACTTTGCAGCTTTGACCAATGGGTTCTGCATTTTATGCTGAGTGTGAACTTGAACTTAAACTTTGAGAGGCTTATTTTTCTTTTTCTTTGGAGGTGGTGGAAGAGGGTTGAAATTCAGTTGCTTCCTGGTAGTCACAAAGACACTGGCTGCAATATTAGTGGCAAGTGTTCTTTGGAGTAATTCCTATGTTGGAGTGGATAGCATTAATCTTTCTAGCTCAGTTTTTGCTTCATGCACTTCCTGGCTATGTAAGGAGTTATTAGAGGAACTTGTCCCACTAGGAATATAATCAAGATTGTGAAAGATATCCTCTGGATCATCTGTTTGGAAAGCAGCCTCTACTCGAGCTCTATTTTGTGTAAAATATGCTATACCAATATGGTGAGGCGACGTTTCCTCTCCGAAGCTATCCGACATGAGCTAGTCATTCCATGAAACGAAAAAGGAGAGAGAGAGGATTATAGTAGCTTACTGGGTGGTAGAAATGTGATGCTGTTAGCTAAGCTTTGCATGCTGTCTTGATAGTGGAAGTGTAATGTTGATGTTGTGATCTTCTTTGCCGATTTTGATGTACTTTGCTTGTTCTGGTGTGTTGTTGATGTTGCTACCGTACGGCTCTTTTCCACTAGGAGCCTGACTGTCAGTTGCTTTTTGATTGTTGATGCCGTTGTTGGGGTCTTGCTTTGTGAGTTGCGGTCTGAAGCCTTGAGCCTTGCTAGATTCAAATAATTGCTCCTATAGTTGCCACTGAATGACAACTTTCATGAAGTCTAGTCCAAGTTCTCCTTGGCGGAGTATTGCTTTTGATATCGATATGCACGTATCCTGAAGTAGTGCTGAGAGATCCTCCTGTACTAGTGCATTCACTAGGACAGAATTTCCTATGTTTTTCGACATTTGCTACCGTATGCACTTACTAATGTCGTTTATAATCGTGGGCGTATTCGTTGGCTTTGTACACACATGTGCAATCCTATGACACATTTGTGAGCTTGATGTTTTTTCGTAATTGACAATGGTTGTTGTTGTGCATTGAGTGAAAAGCGGCAATTCTAGGTAGGAATGCTAAGAGGATCTCCAATAGTGTTCAGAGTGTCTTCAAACAAGTGAAAAACACAAACACATCTCCACTCCTGACAACAAGGTGCCAACAGTCGGAGTATAGTTTGGACTATAAAAGACTATCACGAGATGTAAAGAGGACAGAGAGGAAATCTTGCAAAAGGTAGTATGCTTCTTGTATATTATGTTTTGACTGAGAATACATCAACTCAACAACTCAAGCTCTCAACAGGAGCTGATACAAGTTTTTATAGCTATTCGAGATCAATTCGACTGTTGTAAGGCAACAGTAAGTTTCAAAATGTAACAATCATAGCCAAAAACATTATGTGGTGGATCAAGCCATTAAGGAGTGCTGTTAGTGGCAGTTACAACTGTCTCTACAGTTACAAAATGATCCCACTACCTTGTTCTAATAACTCCCTCTTACCAGAGGTGTATTTAACCTATCCCATGGTTAGTGTTTATATGGGTGGACGCTATGCCTTCAACATCCCCTCTCTTTTCTTCTTCTTTTCCTCTCTTTCCTTCTCTCTTTTCCTCTCTTTTCCTTCCTCTTGTCTCCCCTCTCTTATTTGTTGAGAGTTCATCATGTGATCACAGTTGGTCATTTGTGGTGTGCTCTGTGCCCTCTCTCCTCATCTCCACTCTTCTCCTCTCCCCTCTTCATATTTTGTCATGTTATTAGAGCATGGTTCTGCCTTCCCCTAAGGTGCCATCTTTGTGAGAATGTGAGAGAGTAATCGAGAGATTGAGAGTTCCTGAGTTTTCTTTAGTGTTCTCTTCCATGAGAGAATTTCTGTCTACACTTGCATGAGAGATTTTTGTTCATTTCTTCTTCTTAGGGAGAGAAAGAGAGAGAGTTTTTTAGTTTATTCCACGAGAGAGAGAGAGAGAGAGAGAGAGAGATCTTGTTGCTGTGAGAGTGAGAGAGATAGGGAGAGTCTTTCAAAGAGAGATTTGTGAGAGAGCTCCTTTGGATTTGATGAGAGGGAGAGATGTTTTTCAAACATACTCTTGACTGAAAGAGACAAAGCTCACGGGTTGCCTCCATCAACTAAGACTGTGGATATTGCTTGAGAGGTTCTTTCCTCGAAACTTTTTTGGAATAGAGCTATGGGCAGTCCCAAAGCAACAGCCCTTCAATGGCTCTTTGACGACTCAAGGAACCTCTAACCAGACGGGCTCAAGCAGCATCTATGACCTAAGCAAGGTAACCAGCTGATCGGCTAGCCGCAGATCAAAGCACAGCATATGCTCACACTACCTCCTACAAAGAGTAGCTTTTACACCAAAAAGTAGCACACCTCCTACAATAAGATGTCCTATGCACGCTCCTCAGCGATGGCCAACTCTCAGTCGCCTCTTCAACGAGAAACTCTGACGATGAAGCTCTATGCTCCAAAGCCCACACTATGCATGAGGCTCTCATAGCGGCGGCCTCCTATAGCTTCAATGACTGTGACAACAGCCCAACAAAGTTCTAAGTCACCAATAGCTTCACTATTGTAGAGCGCCATCTATGACTTGAGTGCTCTAATGACCGTATCTAAGCGGCTGCGTCCTAGCACCCCATCTAGCCTCTCTCCAGCTTTAATACACGGATGCCGCTCCAATAGATCTGTTTCACCACAACATCTCCTCTTCTATAGCCTAAGCTCACAAGGTGGCTTCTCAGCAAGCAATCCAGCGAACAGTCACCTCCTCCTCTGCATGCAACGAACTCCATTTGGTGGCTCTACAGACAAGCGTTGTAGCTTACAACGGCTTTCTAGATGCACCACCTGCTATAGCCAACGGACTATAGCTCCTCCAAACGATGCTCTAGATTTGTGCCAATGAGACAGTGAGTCGAGCTTGTGCCACTACCTCTGTCTGTTGCGCATGTGCGGATGTCAAGGAGTTATAGTAGGTCTGTAGGATTGCCGTTGCTTCTACTGCCATAGTCAATTATGTTTGACTTTCGTGGAGGTTGGAGGTCACATCCCTTACTGCCTTCTCTTGAGCTTGGAGAGCTTGGTTCATGCGCACTTCTTCTACCTCCTTCTCATCTATATGTGCTCGAAGTGTCTTGACCTCTATGGTGACTGCCTGGAATTGGTCTTCGATTTCTGATGCAGTCTGCCTTTCCAATTCTCTTGCATATTCTTCCTTGGCCAAGCTAGTGAATAGTTCTGACATTTAGATCATTTGGCTAGCTTGATGTTGGATAATGACAGACGGTGATGAGGTCTGGCGATATTGTTGATACAAGTGGTGCCCATGTAGCCATCCTGATGATTCTGTAGTACTTGGGGGAGGTTGTTCCAATGGCATTTCAGTCCCTTGTGTACAATAGTCATACTATTGATTGGGCACTAGCTCCCCTTGTGGCTCATCAACTGGCATGGCGTCGATGGGCTGTTCGAGTGCTGATGTAGCCTCAGGCTCTGGTGCCGATCTTTCCTCAGGTTCGGGTGCCGATCTTGTCTCGAGCTTTGGTTGCTGTTGTTGGTGGAGACATATTGGTTGCAATTGTGCACCGAGCTGTAGCATCTCATGGGGCAATTCCACAATCCTGACCTCCAGAATAGGTATTTCTGCTAAGGCATCTGCACTTATCAATGTGATAGTAGGAGAAGTTGGTGACAGCTCCCATACTGGTGAGAAGGGTATGTCCAACTCCTCAATTGGTTTTGGTGACTGGGGCAGAGTCATTTCTCTTTCTTGTAGTTCTTTTGTGATGATTATAGCAAATAAGTGTGGAATTTTACATTTTTGGCCTGAAGAACCATTGAGTTTCTTTGTAAAGAAGATCATGAAGTGCTGGACCCAGTCTTGTTTTAGCTTCCTACTCAGCAAAACAAATGTGAGGAGTGGAAGGGAGTGATTTTGTCATGCATGGTAGGCGACTAGTCCTGTCTCTGTATGCTTCTCCAACTGATAGAGCCTTTCTTTCAAGGACTCATGGTCTCTTATGCGTTCCTGTACTGCTATGCATAGGCTTGGTATTACAAATTCTAGTGGGACCATAGCTTCAAGGCCATACACCAATTGAAAAGGTGTGTTCCCTGTACTGACCTTGAATGTGGTTCTGTATGCCTATAAGGCAACATTCAGTTTCTCTGCCCAATCAGAATGTTGTGGTTCTACTACCTTGGTGAGGATAATGCATATTATTTTGTTGGTGGATTCTTCCTGTCCATTCCCTTGGGAGTAGTAGGGTGTGCTTTTTCTATGGATTACCATGAAGCCAGACAAGAGTTCTTGGATTACCTCACTCAAAAAATGTGTGCCTCTATCCGACACAATTTCAATGGGGCATCCGAATCGGGTGATCACATTTTCATATAAGAATCTTGCTGTGCTTCTGGCATCTGCCTTTCTGACTGCTTTAGCTTCAGCCCATTTTGTAAAGTAATAAGTGGCCACAATGATGTAGCGTGCATGTGTTCCTTTTGCTAATGGATGTATGGGACTCACATAGTCAATCCCCCATTTTCAAATGGCTTTTGTGCAAAAATTGTTGTTAGGGGATTGAAGTCTTTGTGTTGTGGTTTAGTATGCCTTTGGCATACATGACAGCCTTTTACATATTCATAGGTATCTGCCCACAGTGTTGGCCACTAGTAGCCTGCGACAAAAACTTTTCTTGCTGTGGCTTCCCCTTGGAAGTGTCCTCCTGCAATGCCTTCATGGACTTCACTTAGGATTGGCATGATCTCATGAGGCATTACACATCTTCTTAATATCTTGTCCTTGCCCATCTTGTACAGTTGTCGTGCAATGAGTTGATAGGGTGCAGCTTTTAGAATCAATTTTTTGGCATCTATTGCTTTCATTTTAAGGGGTGGTCTTCCTGCCATCAAGTACCCAATGATATCTCCACACCACTCTGGAAAAGCATCTATTTGAAATAGTGTGGCATCTGGTCAGTCATCTTCAACTCCAGTGGCTTCTTCTCCCGGCTTGACTCGAGACATGTGATCGGCAATGTAGTGTTGGGACCTTTGCGGACCACTATTTTGAAGTTGAATTCTTGAAGCAAGAGGAGCCATCTGGTTATTATTCCTATTGTACACGGACGGTTCACAAGATAAAGCAATGCTTGATGGTCGGTGTAGAAGACAAAATCATTTGCCAGTAGATAGTGCCAAAATTTCTTTACACTATACACCATTTCTAGGGCTTCTCTTTCGGTGGTAATATAGTTGATCTCTATATCATTGAGTTGTCAACTGGCAAAGTAGAATGGGTAGTCTTTCTTATGTTCACCAGGTTGACAAAGAACACTCCCAATTGCATACTTGGATCCATTAGTATGAACATGAAAATCGATATCCCAATTGGGAGATATAAGGATGGGTGTTGTGATTAGGCACCACTTTAAAAGCTCAAAAGCTTGGTCGCACTCTTCGGTCCATAGAATTCCACTAATAATTTGTAAAGTGGTCTAGCTATCATGGCATACCACAATATAAATCTTCTATAATAGCTGGCATGTCCCATAAAGACCTGTACACCTTTGGAATTTGTAGGTGGAGGCAATTCCATGATGATTTTGATTTTGTCCATGTCAGTTGCAATCCCATGTTGAGAGATGATGTGTTCCAAAACAACTCCGTGAGTGACCATGAACTAGCATTTTGTTGGATTTAGGGAGATGCCATAGTCCCTGCATTTGATTAGTACTTCTTCAAGACATTTGAAGTGGTCTTGAACAAGGGAGAGGAGGGCTCCTTTTATAGAGATTTTGTCACCCTCCTTCACCCATTTACATTTGCTGCCTGTAGATTCCTTTCCCCATCAATCACATAAGCCCGTATGTCACCATCCATGCCCTTTTTGAATACTCTTGCCATGTGTCCCATCAAAAGATGCTCAAGACTCTTAAAATATTGAGAAAGTCAAGAGTCTTCCCACATGGAGCCCATAGGGACCCTCTCTTTTCCATATGTCCACATCCTCCTTATTCCATATAGGAATTCTAGAAGGATTCCTCTTTTGACTCCACACTCCTCCACATGCCTTCCACACGCTTGGCATGTGATCTCTCTTATATTATTGGAACACATGGACATGAGCCCACCTTTTTATATGACTCACTCTTCCTATTTTCTAAAAACCCCATAATATCCCATACACAAATAACTCTCACCCCATACCAAGGTATTTATCATTCATACACATCATTCCACTCATCCTCTCAATCCCATACAATATCTTAGAAAATAGAAATAAGTGAGAGCTGCTAGGCTATCACTTGATACTCAAACTATTATCAAACATAGAGAAAACAACACCAATGCCAAATAAAAAATATCAATTTTTGGCATCACATCTTTCCCCCCCCAGCAGATCCTCTCTAGTGGATAGAGAGGGCTTGCTGGCCCTCAAGGTGGTCGAGCATAGAAGAATTTAAGGCGATACTCATTGGTGCCTCCAGGTATGACCATGCCTTGGCCTCTACCCACTGAGTCGCATAATCTGTGGCCACCAATAAATAATTCTTGCCCTAATATGAGTGAGGGAGTGGTCCCACAAAGTCCAACCCCCACCTCTCAAATGGTCCATATGCTGGAATAGGCTTCAAGTGCCCAAGAATCAACTGTCGCCTTCCAAAATTTTGGCATACTTTACAACTTTGACACCATTCATATACATCCTTATGGAGGCGTGGCCAAAAGTAACCTCCTGCATTATGAATTCTCTTAGTTATGCTTGTTGAAGCAAAATGACCAGAGCATTCATGACACATGTCTAGGATTCTCCTAGTCTCCATGGGATGGACCACCCGATGGAGCACCTTATCTTTTCCCAATTTATAAAGAATGTCATAACCAATAGTATAGGGACAAGCCTTCCTTACCAATCTCTGCATCTGTTGTGGAGTTGAGGAAACATGCTTTCTTTCGCATATTGTTGAATATCTTGTAGTTCTAGCCATCCAGTGTCTACCAAAAAAACCACCCCTCGGTCTTGTACTACAATGGCTTGAGTAGCTAACTCATCTTCCCTTTGATTTTCCTTTCTATTTATATGAACAAACTTGCAAAAATAAATCTGATTACATAGTGCCATAGCCTTTTGATTAAGCTCCTTAAAATGAGGATTTCTTGTCTTGTAATGCCCTTGCATTTGCTTTATAATAAGCTAAGAATCTCCTCTTACTTCCAATTCTTTAACTTGACTTTGAAGACAACTCTCCAAACCAAGAATCAAAGCATTATACTCAGCTGCATTTTTAGTTGTGATACCTGGAAGCTCTTGTCCTCTTGCCCACACCTCTTGACCTTCAGAATTCATCAAGACTATCCCCCCAGCTCCTTGTTGGTGTGAAAGACTAAAAGCCCCATCAAAATACAAAACAAAAGCTATTGGTGGTGTATCCCTTTCTCAGGGGGGTCACTCATCATATGTAACCCTATCACGTGAGTTCAACAAAAGGATATTTTTTATTCCTAAAATTTACAGAAATAAATATACATAAGGGACTATTTAAAATAGTTTTGGAAAAAATTTACAGATTTGTATAGAAAAGGGGTACATTTTATTAATGAAAAATTTTACAGATAAGGGATTTTAAATATAGGCCTTGAACGCACGTGATATAGAGGGTTTATACATAGTGACCCCCCTGAGATCCCTTTCATCTTTAATGTCCTCCTTATATTTCTTTTCTTCGCTTAGATCCTCCCGTCCTGTGAGCAAATCTGCCATAGTGGACCTAGTGGTGTTTTTAGTGTGATAAAAGAGAAAGAGAACTCTTGAAGCTCTGACAACCATTTTGCAAATCTTCCCCCAGGATTAGGCTTGCGAACTAGATATGCTAATATAGAGTGAGAGGTAAGGAAGAAAAATGGTCAAGGTAATAAATAGGAGCGAAACATTCTGGCTGAAAACACCAAAGAGAGAGCTTGCTGCTCCATTTCTTCATATCTTGTTTCCACCTCTATAAGCTATCAGCTGGCATACTAGATGGGTTGCATTCTACCTGCCTCTCCTTTTTGTAGCAATACAGCACTAACTAAATGCAAGGATACACTTGGATTTACATAAAAGTCTTGAGACCAATCAGGGGGCTTCAATATTGGGCCCTTACTCATGGCCTCCTTAAGTTGTTGAAAAGACTCTTGTTGCTCCACACCCCATTGGAAAGAAACTCCTTTTCTTGTCAAGTTCATGGGATGCACTATCTCTGTGAAATCATCACAAAAGCGTTGATAATACTTGCTCTTTCCTAGAATTCTGCGAACACTAGTGACACTCTCAGGACTTGGCAATGCCATGATTGCTTGAACCTTGTCAGGATCCATTTGCTGGCCTTCTTCAGACACAATATGCCCCAACAAGACTACTTTTGTTTGAGCCAAATGACACTTGCTAGGATTTAGACACCCTTTTGCTTCATCAATCCTAGCTAAGGCCATCTTTAACTTCTTCATGTGATCTATACACCGAGAATAAATGCAAAAATCATCCAAAAACACCCTTATGAACTTTCCCAAGTAAGGCTTGAGCACTTGACTCATGAACCTTTGAAATGTAGCTGGTGAATTGGTCAACCCAAAAGGCATCACTCTATAAGCAAAAACTTCCCAAGGTGTGACAAATGATGTTTTCTTTTGATCTTCCTCCTAAATATGAATTTGAAAGTACCCAGAATACCCATCACATACAGAATACATCTCATGCCCTGCTACTTGATCTAGTATTTCATCTTGGAATGGCAAAGGAAAATGATCCCTCTTAGTGCATGCATTCAAAGGATGAAAGTCCACACAAACCCGCCACTTATTTCCTTTCTTTGGTGTGACAATTATAGGAGATATCCATTTTGAATCATCAATAGGAAAGATGAATCCTTCCTCAAGTAGTTGTGTTACCTCTTTCTTTAGTGCCTCAGCTTGGATCACCCCCAATCGCCTTAAGCATTGCACAACTGGCTTGCATACTGGCTTCAACTCAATCTGGTGCTCCACAAGAGAGACTGGTCAAACCTATGAATAGCTTGCAAAGAGATATGGGAAATCATCTAGCATATCTAAGTACTGGAGCTTCTCACTACCTGATAGAGAATCACCAAGAAGCTCTTCATTGCGTTGGCGTCGTTTAGTGTGCTCCACATCCTCCACATGAAGTGTCTCTATAGGATCTTCTTGTACCACCACCTTGTTCCCTCCTAACTCATCCCGATCAGCACCAAGACAAAGACCAAAGGCCACTCCTTCCACTCCACCTCACCCTCTCAGCTGGACTCCTTGGAGCTACACCCTGTCTCTTCTTCTTCATCGGTTAAGTCAGAACTCTCTGATGTTGAAGACTCCTCGACAACTTCCTTTTTGCAACTTCTGATGTTGTAGCACACCTTCTTATCATTTCCCTACAAAATCAATTCTCCAGTATCCCACTTTTGGATAGCCTTCACCTTGCATGGCCAAGGCCTTCCCAAAATCAATGGATAGGCACGTGCATTTGGCTTGGTAGGGATCACCTGAAAAGTAGTTGGCACAAAAATTCCACATACATCCACTTCTAGATTCTTCACAACTCCCAAGGTCTTTACGCTAGTGTTGTCAGCCAATTTGATGTGATAAGGAGAGGTAGCACTAGAGTATTTTAAATCAGCATCTATCATAGTCTTCTCACTCATGACATTAATCGATACACCTCCATCAATGTAACATTAGAAATCACTTGACCATCAATGATCACATCAAGCACAGGTACATCATCACGAACCTCTATATCTACCTTTTGAACAATAGGAATGACACTTTTCTTCTTTTTCTTCTTTGACACCCTTGTGCTTGCTAGCTTTCCCCATTCTTTCCGTAGTTTTGGAGACAAAGTAAGTAATTGACCAAAGGTGATATGAGCTTCCTTTTCTTTAAGGTCCAACAACAAGTCACAGCTTCCAATGCCTTGTCCTAAAGGAAAGTATGATTGGCTAATTCTCCTTGTAGATGCCTTCTTTTTCTTACTACGGCATTCCTCTTCCGAATGTTCCTCATCTACTTCTTCCTTGCTTTCTTCTTCTTCTTTTACTTTACCACGCCCCCTTTTAGCCATCATTACCTCTCTTTCCTCATCCCCTGAAGAAGCTTCTAACAAGGATACTTGTTTTTCTTGGGCCAGATTTGCTCATATGGATGCATAGTATATGCACATGAGTCAGATGCATCTTTTGATGCTTTGAGCTTTGAGTTTTGGTGATATTTCACTCTATTGTGGCATACACATTTGGGTGCACCTGGTATTTGGTGTGATTCTCTCTTGCAGGCACTAGCATTTGGGATTTTGCTTTATTTGCATTATGGCATCCTCTTCTATGTCTGAAAATGAGTTTTTCAGCATTAAAAAGTTTGATGGGACAAACTTTTCTTTGTGGAAAGAACAAATAAGGGATGTGCTTATTCAAAAGAAGCAGATTAAACCCTTGGCAGGGATTGAAGCTAAGCCTGCAAATATGTCTGAGGATGATTGGAATGAGTTGGATGCATTAGCAAAATCTACTATTAGACTTCATCTTGCAGAGTCAGTTTATTTCACAGTAGTAAATGAGCAGACTATGGAAGATTTGTGGAAGAAACTGTGTGCCACTTATGAAAAGGAAACTGCCTCTAATAAAGTTTACCTCATGAAGACGTTGTTTGAGCTACAGATGAAGGAAGGGGTCTCCATTACTTCTCACTTGAATGAATTCAATATTATTTTCAGCCAGCTTCAGGCTTAGAAGATGAATTTTGATGCGGAGACTAAGGCAATATTTCTCTTATGTTCATTGCCATCCTCATGGGATACCGTCCGTACAGCTGTCAGTAATTCTGCACCTGGTGGAGTACTGAAATTTGATGATGTTGTGGGTAGCTTGTTGGCCGAGGAGATTAGACGGAAGTCTATGGATGGCAACAAGCAGGATGCAGCCTTAAATGTGCAAAGGGGCAGATCACAGTTCAGGGGGAAGTCCCAAGAAAGAGGGAAGTCTCGTAGCAAATCCAGGGCACAGAACATTGAGTGTTACCACTGTGGCAAGAAGGGCCATATGAAAAAGGATTGCTACAAGCTAAAAAGAGAGCAAAAGGATAAGAAAAAGAATGCAAATTGGGGTGCAAATCAAAAGGAGGAGAGTCCAAGGGAGGACAAAGGAAAAGTGAAGATCGAGGACATCAATGCAGTCACACATGATAGTGACAATGACGTTCTCTTCATGTCTAGTTTATCTGCAGAGTTGCTTACCACTTCAGATGATGCATATTCCCAGGATTGGATTTTGGATTCTGGTGCTTCATTCCATGTTACTCCCCATAGGGAATGGTTCTCCACTTATGACAGTGGAAAGACAGGTTGTGTGCATCTTGGAAATGACTATGCATGTGACATAGTGGGAGCAAGTGACATAAAGTTTTCTTTTGCAAATGGGTCTGCATTTGTTTTGAAACATGTGAGACATGTGCCTAAGCTGACCAAGAGTCTTATTTCAGTGGGTCAGCTAGATGATGTTGGTTTTCACACCACTTTTGGCTTTCAGAGTTGGAAAATTCAAAAGGGCTCTATGCTTTTGGCCAGGGGTTCCAAGTGTGGGACTTTGTATCCCTTACATGTATCAAGGGTATTTGATCATGTTGTTGCAATAACCGAGCAGCCAAGCACTTCTTTGTGTCATTGCAGGTTGGGGCACATGAGCTAGAATGGAATGAAACTCTTATGCCGTTTGGGTTATGTACCGCATTTGAGTTTCTCTGATTTTGAATTTTGTGAGCATTGGTGCATTCAGACATATGTGGTCCCATGCCTACACGGTCATCAGGCAGGGCTGAATACTATGTGACATTCATTGATGATGCAACTAGGAAAGTGTGGGCTTATGCTATAGCTCGGAAGAGTGATGTGTTCCAGGTATTTCAGAAATGGCTGGCCTTGGTTGAGAATCAGTCAGGTAGAACGCTTAAATGCCTACGGACTGACAATGGTGGCGAGTATCTCTCTCATGACTTTCAGCATTTCTGTGATACACGTGGGATTAAGAGGGAGCTCACATCCCCTCGTACTCTAGAGAAAAATCTAGTTGCAGAAAAGATGAACCGTACCATTCAAGAAAGGTTGCAATGCATGCTTTCCAATGCAAGTCTTTTTGGTGGTTTTTGGGCTGAGGCAATGAAGACTGCAGTGCATGTGATCAATAGATCACCTAGTAAGAGTTTGGATGGTGGTATTCCTGAAGAGGCATGGAGTGGCAAGAAGCCCTCTTACTCTCATTTGCATATATTTGGGTGTGAGGCATATGCACATGTGCCAAAAGAGCTTCGAAAGAAGCTAGATCCTAAGTCTAGGAAATGCATCTTTTTGGGTTATGGTGAAAGTGGAGAGATGGGCTATCGTCTCTGGGATCCAGAAGCAAAGAAGATCATACGCAGCCATGATGTAGTCTTCAATGAGAAGAAGATGCATAAGACACCCATGAGGGATGTGGAAATGAGGAGAATCACTTTCCAGGATGTGAATCCACCTGCATATGTTGATAGACAACAAGCTGTCCATGCACCAAATGTGCAAGAAATGGTACCACCAAGTACTCCCACAGGTATACAATCAAGGGTAGATGATGGGTCATCTATTGGTGGAAATGATGAGCCAAATGTGGCTGATATGCAGGTGGGACAGCAAGCTGAAATGCCCTTGAGAAGATCATCTAGAGTGTCTAGACCGCCTGATAAGTTTGTTCCAAGGGTAGACTATGTGATGCTTACTGATTGCGGCGAGCCTTCTTGCTATAGAGAGGCTATGATGCGTGAGGATCAACGCAAGTGGGAGTATGCTATGCAATCAGAGATGAGCTCACTTATGAAGAATAAGACTTGGGACTTGGTTTCTTTGCCACATGGAAAGAAAGCATTGCCATGTAAATGGATCTACAAAATGAAGGTCACAGGTGATGATGTGCCTAGGTACAAGCCCCGTTTGGTCGCTAAAGGGTTCAAGCAAGAGAAGGGTGTGGACTTTGATGAGATATTCTCTCCGGTTGTGAAGATGACCACACTGAGGAAATTTACATGGTGCAGCCAGAAGGCTTTGAAGAAAAGGGCAAAGAGCATTTAGTTTGCAAGCTAAAGAAGAGTCTCTATGGTCTTAAGCAAGCACCTAGAGAATGGTATCAGAAGTTTGATGCTTTCATTCGGTCCCAGGGTTTTAGAAGGAGTGAAATTGATCACTGCCTCTACACGAAAAGGGCTAAGGATAATAGCTTGATAATCCTGGCACTATATGTGGATGATATGCTATTGGCTAGCAAGAATACTTATGAGCTAGATGCATTAAACACCAAGTTGCATGAGGCCTTTGATATGAAGGATTTGGGCTTTGCAGGTCATATTCTTGGTATGCGCATCACGCGTGATCGGAGTAGGAAACTCCTTTGGCTTTCACAAAAAGAGTATGTTACAAAAGTATTGCAGCGTTTCAATATGGAGGGGGGAAGGCAGTGAGTACTCCATTGCCTCCATATGTGAAACTGAGTCACACAGATAGTCCCAAATCAGATGAGGAGAGGGCCATGATGGCCAAGGTTCCTTATGCATCAGCAATTGGGAGTCTTATGTATGCTATGATAGCTACTAGACCAGACATTACATTTGCAGTGGGAGTTGTTAGCCGGTATATGGCTAACCCAGGAAAGAGGCATTGGGAGGCAGTTAAGTGCATCATGAGGTACATGAAGGGTACCAAGGAGATGTGCATCTGCTTTGGTAAAGGAGACATGCGTGTACTTGGGTACACAGATTCAGACTATGCAGGGCATGTGGATAGTAGGAGATCCACTTCTGGTTATGTGTTCATCTTTGCAGGTGGTGCAGTGTCGCGGATGTCTCGCACACAGAAGTGCGTTGCTTTGTCTACCACAGAGTCTGAGTATGTTGCAGCCACAGAGGGTTGCAAGGAGGCTATATGGCTTGATCAGCTAGTGGGAGATTTGGGGATTCATATAGGTGTACCGACATTGCATAGTGATTCCATGAGTGCTATTCAGCTAGCACGGAATCCAGTCTTTCATGCAAAGACCAAACACATTGAGGTTAGGTACCATTTCATCAGGGAGGTACTTGAGGACAAGCGCATAGATCTTGTCAAGGTTCATACAGATGATAACCCTACAGATATGCTGACGAAGAGTCTACCTAGTCAGCGGTTTGAGTATTGTCGTGTATTGATGGGCATTGGATAGTATGCTCACTGGTTGTTCTCCCTTAAAGGCACATTTCCTTTAAGTGGGAGGTTGTGGGGGTTAAAGGTCACTGTGCCTTTACCCCGGTTATGTACAATACTCAAACACATATATAAATGAATGAAAAAGAAGATTAGGGTGGTGGTTCTGCACCCACCAAAACTTGTGTGGCTCTCTGTCTCTCTCTCTCCCTCTTCCGTTCTTGCCTCCGTTGAGAGCACTCTCAGCAGATCATAGAGAGTTGGTACTTTTCTTTTGCAGTAGCTGAATCTATGTCACAGGGATGGAAGGATGCTATTGAAAAGGTACAGTCAATTCTAAAGGAAGCCAAAAAGAACACGGCAGCCATTAGAGCAAAAAGAATGGACAAGCTTAAGAAAGACATTGAGGACTGAGAGATCTCAACAATGGAAGTGGAACAGAAGAGGGTGAGAGAAAGGGAGAGCCAAAAGAGAGAGTCACACAAGTTTTGGTGGGTGCAGAACACCCTGATCTTCTATGTCATCCATATATATGTGTGTTTGAGTATTGTACGTAACTGGGGTTAAGGTATAGTGGCCTTTAACCCCCACATCCTCCCACTTAAAGGCCAATGTGCCTTTAAGGGAGAACAACCAATGAGCATACTATCCAATGCCCATCAATACACGAAAATACTCAAACTGCTGACTAGGTAGACTCTTCATCACAGCATATCTACAGGGTTATCATCTGCATGAACCTTGACAAGCTCTATGCACTTGTCCTCAAGTACTTCCCTAATAAAATGGTACCTGACCTCAATGTGTTTGGTCTTTGCATGAAAGATCGGATTTCGTGCTAGTTGAATAGCACTCATGGAATCACTATGCAATATTGGTACACCTGTATGAGTCCCCAAATCTCCCACTAGCCGATCAAGCCATATAGCCTCCTTGCAACCCTCTGTGGCTGCAACATAATGAGCCTCTGTGTGGTAGACAAAGCAATACACTTCTATGCATAAGACATCCACGACACTGCACCACCTGCAAAGGTGAACACATAACCAGAAGTGGATCTCCTGCTATCCACATGCCCTGCATAGTCTGAATCTATGTACCCAAATACATGCATCTCTTCTTTGCCAAAGAAGATACACATCTCCTTGGTACCCTTCATGTACCTCATGATGCACTTAACTGCCTCCAATGCCTCTTTCTTGAATTAGTCATATAATGGCTAACAACTCCCACTGCAAATGCAATGTCCGGTCTAATAGCTATCATAGCATACATAAGACTCCAACCGCTGATGCATAAGGAACCTTGGCCATCATGGTCCTCTCCTCATCTGATTTGGGACTATTTGCCTAACTTAGTTTCACATATGGAGGATATGGAGTACTTACTACCTTCCCCCCTCCATATTGCAACGCTGCAACACTTTTGTAACATACTCCTTCCGTAAAAGCCAAAGGAGTTTCCTACTCCGGTCACACGTGATGCGCATACCAAGAATATGACCTCTAGGTCCCAAATCCTTCATGTCAAAGGCCTCATGTAACTTGGCCTTCAATGCATCAAGCTCATAAGTATTCTTGCTAGCCAATAACATATCATCCTCATAAAGTGCCAGGAGTATCAGGCTATTTTCCTTAGCCCTTTTATTGTAGAGGCAGTGATCAATCTCACTTTTTCTGAAAGCCTGGGATCAAATGAAAGCATCAAACTTGTGATACCATTCAGTGGGCGCTTGCTTAAGGCCATAAAGACTCTTTTTCAGCTTGCAAAACAAATGCTCTTTTCCCTTTTCTTCAAAGCCTTCCGGCTGTACCATGTAAATTTCCTCATGCAAATCCCCATGCAAGAAAACTGTCTTGACATCCATCTGCATAAGCTCCATATCCTCTATCGCCACAAGTCCAAGTACCCATCTAAGTGTGGTCATCTTCACAACTGGAGAGAATATCTCATCAAAGTCCACACCCTTCTCTTGCTTGAACCCTTTAGCAACCAAACGGGCCTTGTACTTAGGCACATCATCACTTGTGACCTTCATCTTGTAGACCCATTTACATGGCAATGCTTTCTTTCCATGTGGCAAAGAAACCAAGTCCCAAGTCTTATTATTTATGAGTGAACTCATCTTTGATTGCATAGCATACTCCCACTTGCGCTGATCCTCACGCATCATAGCCTCTCTGTAGCAAGAAGGCTCCCCGCAATCAGTAAGCATCACATAGTCTACCCCTAGAACAAATCTCTCAAGCGGTCTAGACACTCTAGATGTTTTTCTCAAGGGCATTTCAGCTTGTTGTCCCCCCTACATATCAGCCACATTTGGCTCATCATTGCTACCAATAGATGATCCTTCATCTACCCTTGATTGTGTACTTGTGGGAGTACCTGGTGGCACCATTTCCTGCACATTCGGTGCATGGACAACTTGTTGTCTATCAACATATATGGGTGGATTCACATCTTGGAAAGTGATTCTCCTCATTTCCACATCCCTCATGGGTGTCTTATGCATCTTCTTCTCATTGAATACCACATCATGGCTTCGTATGATTTTCTTTACTTCTGGATCCCAGAGACAATAGCCCATCTCTACACTTTCAGCATAACCCAGAAAGATGCATTTCCTAGACTTAGGATCTAGCTTCTTCCGAAGCTCTTTTGTCACATGTGCATATGCCTCACACCCAAATATACGTAAATGAGAGTAAGAGGGCTTCTTGCCACTCCATGCCTCTTCAGGAATACCACCATCCAAACTCTTGCTAGGTGATCTATTGATCACATGCACTGCAGTCTTCATTGCCTTAGCCCAAAAACCACCAGAAAGACTTGCATTGGAAAGCATACATTGCAACCTTTCTTGAATGGTGCGGTTCATCCGTTCTGCAACTGGATTCTTCTCTGGAGTATGAGGAAACGTGAGCTCCCTCTTGATCCCATGTGTATCACAGAAATGCTAAAAGTCATGAGAGATATACTCTCCACCATTATTAGTTCGTAGGAATTTAAGCATTCTACCTGACTGATTTTCAGCCAAAGCCAACCATTTTTGAAATACCTGGAACACATCGCTCTTCCGAGCTATAGTATAAGCCCACACTTTCCTAGTTGCATTATCAATGAATGCCACATAGTATTCAGCCCCGCCTAATGACCGTGTAGGCATGGGACCACATACGTTTGAATGCACCAAATCAAGCCTTTCAAGCTCTTTCTTTCCCCTTCTTTTATGGGCTGATTTAGTCTGCTTCCCATAGACATAGTGCTCACAAAATTCAAAATTAGAAAAACTCAAACATGGTACATAACCCAAATGGCATAAGAGTTTCATTCCATTTTAGCTCATGTGCCCCAACCTACAATGCTACAAAGAAGTACTTGGCTGCTCGGTTATTGCAACAACATGATTAGACACCCCTGATATATGTAAGGGATACAAAGTCCCACACTTGGCACCCCTGGCCAAAACCATAGAGCCCTTCTGAAATTTCCAACTCTGAAAGCCAAAAGTGGTCTAAAAACCAGCATCATGTAGCTGGGCCACTGAAATAAGACTCTTGGTCAGCTTAGGCACATGTCTCACATTTTTCAAAACAAATGCAGACCCATTTGCAAAAGAGAACTTTATGTCACTGGCTCCCACTATGTCACATGTATAGTTATTTCCAAGATGCACACAACCTGTCTTTCCATTTTCATAAGTGGAGAACCATTCCCTATGAGGAGTAAAATGGAATAAAGCTCCAGAATCCAAAATCCAATCCTGGGAATATGCATCCTCTGAAGTGGTAAGCAAGTCTGCAGGTAGACTAGACATGAAGAGAATGTCATTGTCACTATCATCAGTGACTGCATTAATCTCCTCGATCTTCATCTTTCCTTTGTCCTCCCTTGGACTCTCTTCCTTCTTATTTGCACCCCAATTTGCATTTTTTTTCTTATCATTTTGCTCTCTTTTCAGCTTGTAGCAATCCTTTTTTATGTGGCCCTTCTTGCCACAGTGGTAACACTCAATGTTCCGTGCCCTAGATTTGCCACGAGACTTCCCTCTTTCTTTGGGACTTCTCCCTGAACTGTGATCTACGCCTTTGTACATTTAAGGCTGCATCCTGCTTGTTGCCATCCATAGACTTTCGTCTAATCTCCTCGGCCAACAAGCTACCCACAACATCATCAAACTTCAGTACTCCACTAGGTGCAGAGTTACTGACTGTTGTACGAAAGGTATCCCATGAGGATGGCAATGAACATAAGAGAAATATTGCCTTAGTCTCCGCATCAAAATTCATCTTTTGAGCCTGAAGTTGGCTGAAAGTAATATTGAATTCATTCAAATGAGAAGCAATGGAGACCCCTTCCTTCATCTGCAGCTCAAACAACCTCTTCATGAGGTAAACTTTATCAGAGGCAATTTCCTTCTCATAAGTGGCACATAATTTATTCCACAAATCTTCCGTAGTCTGCTCATTTACTACTGTGAAATAAACTGACTCTGCAAGATGAAGTCTTATAGTAGACTTTGCTAATGCATCCAACTCATTCCAATCATCCTCAGACATATCTGCAGGCTTAGCTTCATCCTCGCCAAGGGTTTAATTTACTTCTTTTAAATAAGCACATCCTTTATCTGTTCTTTCCACAAAGAAAAGTTTGTCCCATCAAACTTTTTAATGCTGAAAAACTCCTTTTCAGACATGGAAGAGGATGCCATGATGCAAATGAAACAAAATCCCAAATGCTAGTACCTGCAAGAGAGAAATCACACCAAATACTTGGTGCACCCAATATGTCAGCCTTAATGAAGGATAGTGTCACCAAAACTCAAGGCTCAAAGCATCAAAAAAATGCATCTGACTCATGTGCATATACTATGCATCCATATGAGCAAAATCTGGCCCAAAAGGGAACCCACAATGACAAAACACTGGCAAATATAATGCCAATAAGAGCCAAGTGCCTCAAGCATAAACACCATCCATGGGCATAAGCATCAATAATGTCTCATCCAAGAGATCATAGCACAACATGTGCATCCACCGCAATATGTCAAAGCTATCCCTTAGCATAAAATAGCATCTGTGTGCTAAACGTCCATCAATAAAGCATCCCACAAGTCAATCTAGGCCTATCAGCGTCAATCTGGGCCTATCAACGCATCCAACAAGGATCACAATGCATCCAAATGGCCTGTAAAGCATCCACTGCAACCCAATGCAAGCCACAAATGAGCGCACACGACTCAGACTGCAACCAGAGTGATCTACATAAGGTATATCGAAGAAATCACGGCCCCACGGCAATGATCGCTAGTGAAAATAGAACCTGTGATGTCTCAAAACATGGGCATCACTGCATAATTGAACTTGGCAAGAGAATTTGCAAATATCTCTCCTCTGCCACAACTCCAAAATCTCATCCAAGGGTGGAGTAAGAGCCAGTCAACCCTTGCATTTCTTTGCAAAAAATGAAGCTTAGGAATCTTAACCTTAGCCAAAATGCCACGTGGCAATCAATGAGGTCTCAGAAACTTTGAGAAATTTCCTTCAAAGAGACGACGGAAAAACACAGAGAATCACAACTCCCTTGATTCTTCACAGAATGGCAAGCAACTTTGTAGACATATGTTTTAGGTAGCTCGGATCCAACAGGACAGACAGCTTTGCAAATGGAGGCCCGGATGTTGAGTTTCCACTCACACAAGAAATGACGGAATGAAGACGTTGGAGTAGAAAGAGCTTCACTACAGCTTCAGAACTTCACGGAATTGGAAGTAGCTTCACAGGTAGGAGTCTTGGACTACATTGAATCTACTGGGAGTGTTTGAACTGCAAATGGTGGCTTGGATATGGAGATCCAACACACGAAATCCACACAGGAAATTGAACTTCGTCACTTTTTGCAGGAGCTGTAACTTTTCATTGAAAACTCGGATGACAGAGATGTAAAAACGAAGAATGAAGTACTCAAAGTCTTCTTCAACTTTGCTTTAGATCTCAGGGCAAGGTTCAGACCTTAGAGAAATATATCTCATCACAAGTCTCTCAGGTCTAAAATAGACTATCTTTTTGCCTCCAAAACCACTTGTTGGCAAAAAACCACTCAGAGAGCTTTCCAAAGGTTTCTACAAGGTCTCTACAAATCAGGATGTAGGTAAAGACACCCAACAAAGCTTCTCCTTCCTTCCATAGAGCTGTAGCAGTAGACTTTGAGCTCCAGGCTCACACCCAAGCTCAGCTAGAACACCCGCGCTCTGATACTAGTTGAGAGATTTCAACAATGGAAGCGGAATGAAAAAGGGTGAGAGAAAGGGAGAGCCAGAAGAGAGAGTCACACAAGTTTTGGTGGGTGCAGAACACCCTAATCTTCTATGTCATCTATATATATGTGTGTTTGAGTATTGTACATAACCGGGGTTAAGGTACAATGGCCTTTAACCCCCACAAGGACCTGGAACAAAGAGCTAGAAACAATGACATCAATGCCCAACAACAGTTACTGATCAAAAGAAAGGAAGTCAGAGTACAAGAATAGATCAAGCTTCATAATGCCAATATCTACTTTAGAGAGTGGCGGGCAGGCAAGATAGACAAGCCAACTTAAGATTATGCCATAGATTTGTAGTAGGTGGATCGGTGTACGGAGTTTCTGGCCTAGATTTCATAACGGGCTCTTAGGAGGATCAGAAAATAGGAAGCAGGAGGAAATCCCTTTGCTACAAAAGGATGATGGAGACTTGGCTCAATCAGAAACAAAAAAAATAGAGATAATAGTCAGCCATTTCAGAAACCTACTAAGCACAGTGGATTTAATAGACCATAATGTTTTGGAGGCAAGATTGAAGTGCCATGCAGCCAGACAACCATCTGTTTCTAATCTAGATAGAAATCAATTGGAATCAAAATTATCCCTTCAAGAGCTCAAAGAGGCTGTTTTTGCAATGGCTAATGGCAAAACCCCTGGAGAGGATGGGATTCTTGCTGAATTTTACAAAGTCTTTTGGGACACTATTGGCCCTTCCTTACTGGCTGTCTAAAATGAGAGTATCCAACAGGGGCTGCTCCTAGAGCATTTAAATGGAGGTGTCATTAAACTTATTCCAAAGGAAGGGGACATGAAAGTGCTAAAAAATTGGAGGCCCCTTACCATGCTGAACTGTTCATATAAGATATATGCTAAAGCAATTGCTTTCAGACTAAGACACAAGATGGACAAGTGGATCCTGGAAGAGCAAAAAGGTTTCATCAAGAACAGACATTTATTGGAGGCAATCATCAATCTATGGGAAGGGTGCACCCATGCTGAGGAAAGCAAGCAAGAGATATGTCTTATTAAGATAGACTTTGATAAGGGCTATGATAGACTCAACTGGGACTTTCTTCTATAGTCACTCAAAAGCTTGGGTTTGGAAAAGAACTTTATCTCCTATGTAGCCTTGCTACTATCAAATGCTTCTGCAAAGGTTTGTGTGAATGGTGAGATGTCTCAGAGTTTTATGTTGAAAAGATCCATCAGACAAGGTTGCCCTCTAGCCCCCCTCCTATTCGCAATTGCTGCTAATGCCTTGGGGTGGCTGATTAAAGGACAAGTAGATGCAAGAGAAATCAATGGCATAGAACTCCCCTCAAGAAACCAGTTGGTTAATAAGCAATTTGCAGATGACACTACCCTTACAATAAGAAACACAAATGTGGACATATAAAGAGCAATGGAGTGCATGGACATTTTTTGCAGAGCATCTGGGTCAAGGATAAATCACTCCAAAATAGGGTATGCTTTATTAACTGGAGACAATCTAAACCGGTTAGATCAGCTTGGATGCAAAAAGATGCCACATGGACAGATATTCAGGCTTCTAGGTATCCCTATGGGATTCAATTTCAAGATGGAGGACAGATGGGAGTGGTTCCTTGAGAAATTCAAAAAGAAATCAAACAATATCAGGGGGCTGTAGGGCAAACTTGGTAGGGAGAAGGGAAGTCCTAAACCACTGTATTTACCCAATCTCCATATTTTATCTCTCTTGCTGGTGTCCATCCAAAGCAGGTTTAGAAAAATTCATAAGGGTCTGTAGATCCTTCTTATGGGGTGGGAATGACACCAGAAGAAGGATTGCCAAAGCTAAATGGGTTTTTTGTACTAGGCCAAGAAAAGAAGGAGGACTAGGTGTCATAAATATCCAACTGGCAGCTTACAAGTTAGCAGCCACGTGGATAATTAAAGCTATTACCAACTTTGAAAGGGACTGGGCTAACCTTCTTCTCATAAATTTTAAGCATGTTAGACCTCTTAGAGCCCCTAGATGGAAGGACTACCCTTTATTTTGGTAGCTGATTGGAAACCCAGAACCTTACACTACCAAAGGGAGCCAACTGTGGAAATCCCTGTGGGGTGCCTATGAACAGATCAAATACTATATCACTCTCACTAGGAAAGGAAGTTTCATGACTTTGGATTCTATAAGGGTATCTACCTTTTTCCCAAGCCAACAGGTGAGTGATAAGCATGGCATTTGGTAAAGAAGGGAATCTCTTACTGGGGTGACCTTTGGGACAATAATAATATTAGATGGAAAAACTGAGAAGAGAGTTCAGACTTCAAAATGTAGACCAAGAATTGATCATGGGAAGAGTGCAGTTGTGGGAGGGGGACATCTCTTGGAAGGGAGGTAGAGTGCTTGATTACACCAGGGAGTTTGGATGGGTTGGCAGCTCAACCCTCTTGCCTATACCCACACCCTCTGAGGGTATAGAGGAGGTTGTAGTTAAGTTAAACAAAAGATGGAACTGCTCTAATAATGCAAAAAAAAGGGCACTCAGATTTGAGTTGATATGGAACAAATAAATCCCTGACAAAATGTCTACTCTGCTATGGCTAACTTTGCATAAGGTAGTCTGGACTAATGGTAGAAGTCTCAGCATTGGCAAGGGGGATGTGATGAACGGAGAAGAAATTTTTCATCTCTTCATTGCTTGCCCCAAAGCAAGAAAAGTATGGAAATATGTGCAAATCAAAATTGGGGAGCCTGTAAATTGGAAGGCCATACTATTGAGGGATGCTCTCAAAACACCTTATGCCAAATGGTCACTTATTAGAGCCTATGCTTTATGGTTTATATGGATTTCCAGGAATGCTTTACAAAATCATTCATGCATGTTGACCAGCTCTTTATTAATTGGTATGATTGCTTTATGCTTACTAACTGATCATTCTCTGCTGTGCCCTAGGCTAAGTTCCTCTTGGATCATGAATTTCATAACTACAATGACTAGATTTCCCAACTGCAAACAGAACTGGATGAACACACTCACGAAGTAGGAAGATGTTCTAGTGCAGGGATGGACATGCAGGCTCAGCTCCTCCCTCCACTCTACCCAGTCAAAGAAGAACCTGCTGACTAGTGTACCTCAACTGGATTTTGTTCCTCACTTGTTTATTCTCTATGCACAGGACACTGCTGAAGGCTTCTACCTTGAAAGAATGCATATCAACAGCTCTCTGCTGGATCCTTTTGTTAACCACAGAACACTGTCTCTCCCTTGGGTTGTCAAGGACTCAATTGGGGTCCATATTTTGAGACTTAGCCTCTTGTTAAAGTTAAGATACTGGTTTTGCTTGCTTCCTCTTATTTCTATAAGTGGGATAGTTGGTATCATGATGTCATGCTTGCAATGAGGGGTTTTTGTTAGATGTCATGCGATGTCAAAAATCTAGAATATAGCCAAAGGGAAACTAGGATGAATAGGGTTTGCTTGAAGATACTTCTTGGAAAAGAACAAGAAAATAGCACAATTGTGACAATAAGTAATGTTTTCTTTCTACAAAAGTAGACAACATTCAAGATATCCCTCACTATCTAATCTGCACATAAATGTAGAGTGTACCATAGTGGCAATGCAACAAGAATGCCCTTGACGGATTGTGATGAGATTGCAAGCCACAAGATTTGATATTGTCCCATTCTATACAAGTCATTCCATACTATCCCATTCTATACAAGTCATGAGGACTCACACTATTCTATTTATCTTCCTCTTTCCTCAATTCCGATTACTCTAGGGTCTCATGTGGGTAATGGTAGGGGTATAGGGTAAGTCATCTACGTCAAGTGCCATTCTATAATGCAACATTCTCATCCTCAAATGCTAAAATACAAGGGCCCCAATCTCTCCCTTTCACTATAATTATATCAATCAATAGGTTCGAAAGTGTAGAGGTGAGTGTTAAGGTTAGAGTTAAAGTCAGGGTTAGGGCTTGACGAAGGACGGTTTTTTAATAGAATGCACCTACCCACTCACCACCAGTTTGACTCTATCGAAGGGCACTTGCCTTGAGTCTAGGCTGCGCACAACGGGACTTGAATGTGGGCAGCCGTCTTGGTAGGGAGTCACGCTATGACTGGGGTAAAGGTGCACTTCTTATTTTGTCAAACGTCATATATTATTGATTGAAGGGTGGCCTCTTGAGATTTAGGGTTAGGGTTTTGAGGTTTAAAGCTACACTACACCCCTTCCTTACTTTGATAATTGACTATTGCCTTTCTTACTTCGTCCCAAAATCCGCATCTTGTTGTAGACATTCAGGAATCAGATGTGCCCGTTTTCTTGTTTTGATTTCGTCCTCTGGTCCGAGTACAGCACGATGATGACATCTAAAACATTTGATGATTGCGAACTTGATCGCAAAAATTGAACATCTAAGGGGCTGAGTGCTGTAAACTTCGATCCTGTCTCAGAGCCAACCTGCTATGATTTAAATGATCGTCGTGTTCTTGTAGACTCGTAAATAGGCTGGGTTTTTCCATTGTTGGCTGTTCTCGCTTCATAGGCTTGTTTTTCTCTTAGACTCGTTTTCGAAATGCGCAGAGATGCACTAGGGCCTGTACGTTTTTTTTTTTTCTCAAACTGTCCGCTGCTCTCGCTTGACAGGTTGTGTTTCTGTCCGCCTCCGTATTTTTCTCGTGGAATGAGTGCCGTATCATTAAGTGAGCTTGTGTAGCCTCTCTTTATCTGGAAATGGCACAGCTATCTACCCTCAGTGAGGTGCCGAACCTCTTCTAAGAGTTCCTGAATATGCTTCACAGTGTGAGGAAGGTCTTTGCTATTCTTTTGCCCGGTCATTTATGAGTGTAGGTTCAGAGTATTTCGTAGCTACTCTGTTTTTTGTGTCAGGGCTCTCATGTGACCCATCTGTGCTTTTTGCTGCTTTTGAAAATGGTGGGATCATTAGTTACGAGAGTGCATCTCCAAGACACGAGCTTTGTTGAACTGTGACAAATGCAGAACTTTGTTTTGCTGGAAAGACCATATTATACTTCATGAAGTTTGATGTGGAATGCTGAAATCAAACGAAGGAAAGACCCTTAGCATATACGTCTTGAAGGAGCAAGACATCTTTGTATTCTTTTGTCCTGAAGAATTGGAGCTCTCAGTAAGGCATAGCAAGAAGTGCTTCCATGATTAGCCTTTACTTTTGAAAATGCATGCATCGAAAATTTTGGCTAGATTTTAGCACCTTGCAACGCATAGATTAACAGTGGCATGATATGTCTCAACGGGTGGGATGGCATTGGTAATTTTTAAACGGATAATTTTTTCACTTTCTATTATCAAATGGCTTGATTCTCCCCTCCTACATAAGTAAGGAAGAGTTGTAAGGAAAGTAAGGAAGATAATCACTCCTACGTGACAAAAGTAAGGGAGATAATCACTCCTACGTGACCTAGAGAGAGAGATCACAACTCAAAATAGAAAGGAGAGAGAGAAAAGAAGGCTTAAAATGTTGGGGGATGAATGATTAGGAAAGGAGAGAGAGGAGATGATTTGAGAGAGAGAGAGAGAGAGAGAGAGAGAGAGCATCTCTCCAAGGGATGAATGAGTAGGTAAGGAGAGAGAGAGAGGGGGGGAGATGGATAAGGTGATTTGAGAGAGAGAGAGAGAGGGATCATAATACAAAGTAGAAAGGAGAGAGACATAGAGAAATCACAACACAAAATAGAAAGGAGAGAGAGAGAGAGAGAAAAGGAGGACTAAAATATAGGAGGGACACTTTAAGAAAAGTGTAAAGAAAGTTGAACATACACAGCAAGGCTAACAAAGAGAGAAATCACAACAAGAGCAACTCTAAGAGAGAGAGAGAGAGAGAGATCACAACAAGAGCAAGGCTAAGAGAGAGAGATCAAATCTAGAGAGAGATCAAATCTAGATTTGAGAGAGAGAGAGAGAGAGAGGGATCATAATACAAAGTAGAAAGGAGAGAGACACAGAGAAATCACAACACAAAATAGAAAGGAGAGAGAGAGAGAGAAAAGGAGGACTAAAATATAGGAGGGACACTTTAAGAAAAGTGTAAAGAGAGTTGAACATACACAGCAAGGCTAACAAAGAGAGAAATCACAACAAGAGCAACTCTAAGAGAGAGAGAGAGATCAGAGAGAGAGAGAGAGAGAGAGAGAGAGAGAGAGAGAGAAAAATATTATAGGAACATCTTAAGAAAAATGCAAAGAGAGTAGAGCATATAGAGACGGAGACAGAGTCCCTAAACTATACAAGAGAGAGAGTAGAGCATAGAGAGTATTTAAAATATTGGAGGGATAGTTGAGAGAGAGAACCTAAAATATTGGAGGGACACTTTAAGAAAAGTGGAAAGAGAGTACAGCATAGCAGTAGGGCTAACACACAGAGAGGTCTAAAATAGTGGAGGGACACTTAAAGAAAAGTGTAAAGAGAGTACAGCATATAGAAAGAGAGAGAGAGAGTGTAGAGCATAGAGAGAGAGGGATCAAAACAAGAGAGAAACTAAAATATTGGAGGGACACTTTAAGAAAAATGTAAAGAGAGTAGAGCATATAGAGAGAGAAAGAGTCCCTAAAATATATAAGAGAGAGCAGAGCATAGAGAGAATACCTAAAATATTGGAGGGACACTTGAGAGAGAGAGAGAGAGAACCTAAAATATTGGAGGGACAATTGAGAGAGAGAGAGCGAACCTAAAATATTGGAGGGACACTTTAAGAAAAGTGTAAAGAAAGTACAACATATGCAATAGGGCTAACACACACACAGGTCTAAAATTTTGTAGGGACACTTTAAGAAAAGTGTAAAGTGGCAAAACAAATAAGGGAGCTTTACCAACCTTAAAGATTAAAAGAGACTTAAAACATTGGCATGGGCAAAATGAAATGACTAACCAAATGTGATCCTACATGTGGTTGGAAAGAATAACACCTTAAGATGATGTGGCAAAACAAATAAGTGAGCCTTACCAACCTTAAAGATTAAAAGAGACTTTAAACATTGTCATGGGCAAAATGAATGACTAACCAAATGTCAGACAATTGAGAGAGAGAGAGAGAACCTAAAATATTGGAGGGACACTTTAAGAAAAGTGTAAAGAAAGTACAACATATGCAATAGGGCTAACACACACAGAGGTCTAAAATATTGTAGGGACACTTTAAGAAAAGTGTAAAGTGGCAAAACAAATAAGTGAGCTTTACCAACCTTAAAGATTAAAAGAGACTTAAAACATTGGCATGGGCAAAATGAAATGACTAACCAAATGTGATCCTACATGTGGTTGGAAAGAATAACACCTTAAGATGATGTGGCAAAACAAATAAGTGAGCCTTACCAACCTTAAAGATTAAAAGAGACTTTAAACATTGTCATGGGCAAAATGAATGACTAACCAAATGTCATTCTACATGTGGTTGGAAAGAAAAGATGTGGATCTTTGTGGCCAAAATCAAAGGACTTGTAGCCAAAGATAATGCCATAGCAAATGATATAGTTTAATTGCTCTGGGCATACTGGACATACGAGGTCAAAATGAAAAGACTTGTGACAAGCAATGCCATACTAGATGTTTAATTGCTTGGTTCATAGCATGAGAACATGCATGGCTAATGTAAAAGGACTTGTATGCAAAGCCAGCGCCATACTAGATAAAGTTCATAGCATGAGTAAAGCAACCTAACCTGAAATGAAATTTTGAATGAGACCTACAAAAATGGTCATGTAGCTACAATGCACATTAAGGGTAGTATGACACAAAAAAAGCGTGGCATGACAAATATAGACTCAAGAAGGATTTGTGAAATCAACCCTTCATGAACAAGGATTGAACAAGGACTAAATAAGGAAAAGTGTTTAAAGGGTTATAAAGCTAGAAAAAGTTACTTAAAAGATATTGAAGGTAATAATTTCAAAAGAAGGTTTTTTAAGTTAGAAAAAGGTACTTAAATTATATTAGAGGCAATAATATTATAAGTCAAAGAAGCTAAAGAGCAAAAAATGAGAGTAGCTAGTAATGACTAATGCCATTCTTGCATGACCTTATGTACCTACCATTTTTTTCTTAACCAGTTTACCCTTGTTGAACTATCCACCCAACACGTGCATCAAAGTGTTGAAATACTTATTGAACTTGGACTCAATCTAAAAGTGATTCATCTTATAGTACCACACGTTAATTAGTTTCCCTATCACTACACTTTTTAGAAATAATTTTGAGAAAATACTCCACAATGTTCAAAGCACGGGTTGAAACGTGAATGAGCAGATACTCAACTTTCAAAGATTAGGCTCACTTTGAGATTAAGAGAATTTTCATTGCTAGTCTCCACAACTTTGGAAGTAAGCTTTGCCTTGTGCTTCTTCTCCCTAGTCCTTCAAGTGCTTAATTTCACCAAATCATCTACATTTAAGTGCTTTTGATGGGAATTTTAGGTAGTTTGTCAAAGAGTTTTTATCCCAAAATCTTAATCTATGTGCTTTTATTGCTACACACAAATGTATGTATGCTTGTTTCATTCTTGTTCACTTGAAGAATTTAGTCTCATTATGTTTAAAAATCTATCTTATTAGCTTTTAAAAGCTAAATCTCCATCACTATATTGCCACATTGAGCTCACTCTATAAAGATTTGTTTGTTTGCTAATTCAATATCTCGTTTTATATTTCTAGTCAAGAACTTACATTTTTAATATTTCTTTGAACGTACTATAATTCTAGTGAGATTTGTGCTCAAACATATGGATTCCTCGAGGGGACTTGACCATGCATATCAAATATCTCGAATTGCTTCCAAGTAATCCTCCAAATGACAACCGGTATGGAAAATACTACCAAAGCTATCTTGCAAATGATGGAAGAAGGCTAGAAAGCAACTCGTCATCTTGTAATAACTTACATTTCCTCCATAATTCTTTGTAGATCATACATGCAGAGGGGTGTAGAGCAATCGACTAATTAATACTTGTCCTTATGTTTGGATTTTACAAGAAGTCATTTCAGAGAACAGTAGATTCCGAAATCCCTAGGCGATGAAAACAATAAAGCAATAAAGCTTGGATTAGGACACAACTATTGGAAGTGATGCATTGAGTCTTCTATGGTAGTAGTGTTCTTTGACATACCCCAAGATCATTGTACTCCATGTAAGCACATTATAATGATGCAATTCATTAAAGACACTCAACGCTACCACACTTCGAGTACATGTCGACCAAAGTGCTTCCCACGACAAATCAAACTCAAATCCAATCTGGAAAACTAAAGAGTACTTTTCTAAACTTCCTTTCAATTTTCTTCCCCTCTTCCATCATGACATCAATGCATAAATGAATGTTTCGGCATTCAATTAGATGCCTTCCCACTAAATCCATGCATACAAATCCTAAGCCAACACATCCTCATCTTGCTTGTTATGATCCATGACACATTAAGATAGTGAAATTAGTTAAAAACCCTTGGTGCATCTTCCATGTTCCCACATTTTGTATGGTAACAAAGGTAAAGCCACTTGGTGATAGACCTTACTGTTGCATTTGTGCATAGAGGCTAAAAGATTTCTCATTTTCTTCTTGTTCACATACCCCAAGATCATTGTACTCCATGTAACCACATGACGATGACTCATTTCATTAAAGACACTCAAAGCTTCCATATATCACACACATGTCCACCAAAGTTTTTAAAAACTTTGGAGTTGAGGATTCTACCTTTCAGCAAACATCTAATTTTTTCAAACTTCCAATCAACTCTCTTCCCCACTTCGAGTGCTGCGAGGCTATTGCAAGCCTTCAACACACAAATGAATGTTTGGTCTTCCAATTGAATGCCTTCCCATTGAATCCAATCATTCAAATCCAAAGCCAACACACCCTTGTCTTGCTTACTATAACCCATGATCATAGTGCTACACTAGGAGGACACATCAATATCTGGAAATTGGTAAAAAACCCTTCCTACATCCTCCATATCCCCACATCAAAATATTTTCCTTAATTGCATTTGAGAGTAAGCCACTCTTTACTATGTGGGAGTGGATGACTCTACCTTTCTTTAGATGCCCCTGTTAAGATATATTTACGGTTAAGTTGCTCCCCACCTTCTTGTTGCTAGTCTACTGCAGGCCTTTGATGCTAACAATGTCACACTAGCAATTTTGAGATGGTAAGTCTTGCTAGCCTTCGAGAACACATTGCTTGGAGAGAGAGACAGAGAGAGAGAGAGAGAGAGAGAGAGAGAGAGAGAGAGAGAGAGAGAGAGAGAGAGGCTATAAATATAGATACATGTATCTATATAAACATATAAATATAAATGCCAGATACGTTTTCTGCTGGCATCAAAATGCTATGGAGCAAAAGAGATGGCAACATAGATCACATACCACACTTCAATGAATGAGAGAGAGAGAGAGAGAGAGAGAGAGAGGCTATATATATAGATGTATCTATATATAAACATATAAATATAAATTCCAGATACGTTTTTTGCTCGCATCGAAATGCTATGGAGCAAAAGAGACGGCAACATAGATCACATATCACACTTCAATGAATGAATGAAATAAGTGTTCATCTTGTGCGTACCCTTTGCACTGAGATCCACTAAGTGAGTTTAAAGAGATCTTGCACATCGATCCCTCAATCGCACTGGCCTTTGAGTGCCAGGAGGCACCTCCTCTCTCTCTCTCTCTACGGCCTCCAAAAAGAAATCAAGATTAAATAAAAAGGATTGTTTTAAAAGATGCGCGTGCAGGCATCCTTGTCTGATTGATCTTTTGAGCCCAAGGGGTTGCATTGTTCTGCCATAACCTCAACTTTACTTCTAGCTTGACACAGAAGTATTTCTACATAGGAGCTAAAGCTCGGGCCATCTCCCATGTCCTTGAGGGAGGACAAGATGAAGCCCCATTCCATTCTATCATAAGCTTTGTCGAAGTCAATTTTGAGGAAGAAATGTCCTAGTGAGTTTCATCAGCCAGTTCAAGCCCTTCCCACAGTGTAAGGATAGCTTCTAGGATATGTCTTCCTTGAATAAAACCTTTTTGGTCCTCCCTTATCCAGTATTGCATCTTGTTTTTAAGTCTAATGTGGGTCTAAAAACCCTTTCGCTTTAGACTCTTGCCATAGCATCATTAGATAGGGACCTACTGTTTCCCAAAAGACTTGATAGAACTCTATAAGAAGCCCGTCTTCTCCCGGTGTCTTACCCTTCCCCGTTGATCAACTGCTCCTGTCAACTCCTCTAAAGTGAGGTCTTTGTCTAGATAGATGCTATCAAATGTGGAAACTTTTCTTTCTCTTACTCTAGAGCATTTATCTCGAGCTCTAGCCTTTTCTATTGTGATGATCTCCTCCTCTCCTAAAAGCTGTTTAAAGTGTTTTGAGATCTCCTCAAGGATTTCACCCAGGTCTTGTCTGTTTCAAACTTGAAGAGACTCTAAGGATTCTTTAGCATGATTTTTCCTCAAGCTTTTGAACATATCATCATTGGCTTTGTCTGCTCTTCCCGCCCACCAATCACGTGTATAAAGCTTGGCCTGGTTAACTGCTATTTCTGCTTCTGCTCTAAGTTTATCTCTGACAGTCCTCATCTATCTCTGCCCCTATTTAGTGTTGTCCCTCTCAAGGAGAGCTAGTTGATCTTTGAGCTTTTGAGTCCTAAGGGTGCTTGCTTTGTCGGCTCTGCGTTTGACTGCTTTTAAAAAGACTCTTGTCCTATTTGTGGCTTTGATCCATTTATCTGTCGCAGTGGCAGTCCCATCAAAAGCATTGTTCCAGATTTTAACAATCATGCGGGAGTTGAAAAAAGAAAGGATTGGATTTAAACCAAGAGCGTCCAATGACCAAGGACAATTGAAATGGGTTTGTGGTCAGAGAAGGGGAGCGTTACCAAAGCTCTACTCTTAACACAAAGCATCTCATCAACAATTCTCTTAGAGCAATAGGATCTATCCAGTCACCCTTTTCTGTGAAGCTGTCCTATTTGATTGTTAATCCAAGTAAAAGCAGTGTCTTCTGATATGTCAGCCAACTCTTCCCTTTCTTTGAAGTAAGTCCAAGAATTCAGTTCGTGCCCTCTTATCACATTGCCTATCCTCTCCCATCTGTCGATCCTACTCTCAACCATGTTGAAATCTCCTAGTAGGAGCGCATTGTTTGACAAGCGAACACTTTCCCATAGAAGTGCTCTGTCCCTAGCCAAGTTTGGAGCATACTCCGAAAAAATTTGGCACGACAGATTAGTGTGAACAAAATCCACCCCCACATCGTATTTGCCAAAAATCGAGATCCCCACTCCTTGGGCCAGATGATTTGCTACACCTAAGACTGCACCTCCTCTCCCTTCATCATGGTTAGTTGCAAACCACAATCGCTTATCATCAATCTATTTTAGACGTCAAAAAGCTTTGCTCCTCCTACTCTGACTTCTTGGAGAGCTAAGAAGTCAGGGGAGAGCTTATTTGACCTCAACCATCTCTTGAAAACTAGGGGCTTCAAATCATTAGATAACCCCTGAACATTTACTGAAAGACAAGTTTTTTTTTTCATCATTAGATGGAACTTTTATTCCTCAACTTCTTGAAGTTAACCGGGCTCATTTGAGGAGATAGAGAAAATCCTCTAGACAGCCTTCTCTTTTCCCTTTCTGCTAGACTCTTCTTAGTTGGGTTATCTAAGTTGGAGCTATTTAACCTTTTTTCAAGCTGATTCGTTCTTTTCCCCTTCACTAGGGTGAAGGGTTGTTCCTCTTGTGAGATGGCGACATGTTCTGCTTTCCCTAACTGAGCCTCAAAATCTTGCATGTTAGGGACAAACTCCTCTTCTCTTGAATTGTCTTCCATGTTCTCTTCATTGACCTTGGTCCTCTCTTCCTCTATCTATTTTCCTTTCATCTTTTCTATCTCTATTTGACTCTCTTTGGTCTTACCCTGTTTCTCTTCTTGTGGTGGTTGAGTTGGTTCCTCCACCCTTGTCTTCTCCGGTACCTCCAGATCTTTTTTACCCTCACCTTGTTTCTCCTTTCTGGGATTGCTACGGGAGGGACAATCTTTTATGAAATGTCCACCCAATCCACAAAGAAAACATGAGTTGGGGATATTTTTGTAGAACACCTTTTGAATAAGTTCAGACTCATCGCCATCCAGTTATCGAGAAATTGGCCTAGAGGGAGACATAACGCTTCCAGTTGGGGGAAAAGAGACAACGGAAGGTCTAGAAACTCTAACCAAATGGATGCTTTGGAAGGTGGAGGTAAATCAAGATTAAACAAAGGGTTCCACAGTTGGACAGAGAGAGGTTGCTTTTTGATCATCCATGTTCCTTTCTGCACAACCTCAGTCGCCATCCTTCTCAAAGAGAATGACGATATACCCATTCCTCAGGAAATGAATTCTTGTAACGTTCACGTCTTTGCGCATCCAGAAATTCCTAACCCAAAACTCTAGAAACATCAGGGGGGGCGAGGCCATAATATTGAAAAAAGATGTCAAATCCTCAGGCAGTCCATGTTCTGAGGTCGGGGTCCACTTACCTTCCCACCATCGAAACAAACTAAGTGTTCGAACATCATAGTTACGTTTGGGTAGAACGGTAATGCCTTTTTTTCCTGGCTTGTTATCACTTTACCTAGGAATATAAACAACCATATGGATTCTGAGATAATTTAAAAAAGTTTAAGTCACAAGTGAAGTTTTAAGTCACATGTGGAGTAAGGAGCAAATGAGGGCATGGGTTGGAAAGGGATTAGAGGAGGTATAAGACGATTAGCAAGATTGGTGTATGGGGTGGTTAAAAAGAGAATGTAAAGGGGAGATTTCATGGGGGGTACATAAAAGAATAATTCATAGTTAGGTAAGTATACATGTGTGTGTGTGTGTGTGTGTAAAGAAATAAATGTCTATGTGTGTGAGATACATTCACTAATAAAAATTATTTTGTGTATGTGTGTGTGGCCCACCCTCAACCCAGAGGGTAAGACCACATGGTGGGGAGTAAGCCCACCATGTGGAACTTAGTCTCCACCTACTGAGAATAAGGGAATAAAAGTGGGTTTGTATGATAAGTGTCAAAATGAAAAAATGACGCATGTGTAAACCATTTCTGCAACATAGATATAAAAGTTAGTTTAAAAAAAAGGTGGATCACAAAATGACTAGGGATTATCCATGCTAAAGAATTATCCAATGGATGTGAATTAACTGTATGGCACTAGCTCGACCAAAGGCTAGTTGGGAAATCAAAGTGTGCATTAGGGGAGATTTGGGGTCTCAAAAGGGCCTCATAAGGAATGGATTAAGAAATAACTTAGTTAGAAATGAACCTACTATCATAACGCATGGGCTAAGGGACCCGTAGCATTGACTCAACTGACATGGGTAGCTTTATTTTGAAATTGGGCAACCTTGGCCTTTGGATGGAAGTGATGGTTGGATAAATCAAAGGTGTAGGATGCCTTTAGTGGATGGTGGATGCACTTTGGTGGGCTCCAAAAGGCATTTGACTTTGGGGAGGCCTCATTAAGAGGGGAAAGGTGGGTTTTAATATGGGTCCTTGATTTAAGTCCAAGATCAATGGAGGAGACGGAGGCGCCTAATGGAGGGTGGAGATTGAAGCACATTTTGGGGATCAATGGAGGAGATGGAGGGGCCTAATGGAGGGTGGAGATTAAAGCACATTTTGGAGGGCTAGGATTGGTGAAGTGCATTTTGGATGGCTTGGATTGAAGTGCCATTGTCCACTTCCAATTCAAGGGTCCGGATTCAAGCGCCTTTTCCCCTCATCTCATCCCTTGATCTACTTCCAAATCTAGGGCCCTGAAGTGCTACTTCCACTCATCTCCTCCCTTGGATCTACTAGCAAATCTATGGCCATATTGAAGTGCATTTTCCTCTCATCTTGTCCATTAGATCTTTGTGTTGATCATGGGTGAAGATTTGATCCTTCTATCCTTGTGGCTGGGAGTGCTTTACCTCAAATTTGAATGTATCCCTTGGATTGAAGATTAGATCAAGGGATGGGAGTGAAGATCATGGGTCCAAACTTTGGGTTAGAGGTCTCCACACAATTAAATGCTTTTGCCAACTGCAACATGGCATTAACCCACACTACAGAACACTCTCATTGGTACACCTCAAATTGCTCTCTAATCCCTTGACATTAGGAAACACTAATTGGAGGCCCCTTTTGAGACCCCAAATCTCCCCTAATGTGTTTAGATTAAAAAGTCCCATAACAATTTGAGCCATACAATTGATTCCATCAATTGGATAAAATGTAAACAAAGGGAAAAATATATAGAAAATAGATTTGAGACATCTAAGTTGAAAAATGCAACAAGTACAGTTTGCAAAAATTTCGACCAAAATTAAGAAATTTTAATAATATTGAGTTTGACAAACATAATATTGAAAAAAGATGTGGAATCCTCAGGCAGTCTAGGTTTTGAGGTCGAGGTCCACTTACCTGCAACCATCCAAACAAACTAGGTGTTAGAACATCATAGTTACATTTGGGTAGTCAGGTAATGCCTATTTTCCCCAGCTTGTTATCACTTTACCTGGGAATATAGGCAACGATATGGATTCTTAGATAATTAAAAATAGTTTGTGACAAGTGAAGTTTAAGTCACAAGTGGAGTAAGCAGTGAATGAGTACATGGGTTGAGAAGGGATTAGAGGAGGTATAAGATGATAAGTGGGCTTGGTGTATGGGTGGTTGAAAAGAGACTGTAACGGGGAGATTTCACGGGGGGTACATAAAAGAATAATTCATAGTTGGGAAAGTATACATGTGTGTTTGTGTATGTGTGTGTGTGTGTGTGTGTGTGTGTGTGTGTGTGTGTGTGTGTGCACATGCAAGTGTAAATTGGTGTCTCTTCCCTCCCTCTGGTATTATGTGTGTAGATCATTGATGGCCTCTCCCTTGCCTACACTTGTTACTCAATTGAGTATACAGTGAGTGGCCTACACTAAGTGATACTACTCTAGTTGTAAAGGGGAAACCAAGTGAGAACCAAGTGTCAACATCCTAATGGATTGATAAAACACAAACATAAATGCCTATGGAGACACTTGAATGGAATGAAAACCCAATGAGAACAAGAGTACAATAATTAAGTGTTGATTTGCATTAAGGAAAGGGACTCTAGTCTTTAGTATGAATAGCTAATGGTTGCATGATGGTGCTCCTTCTCGTGAGTGCAAAGACACGTACCACTTTCTCTTCCTCTTGTGTGCAATTTTGTGTAGAGTATACCCTCAAAGAAACATTCTCTATTCGTCTTGGAGACTTTGTCATAGCCTTTCGCATCTCTTTGGCACACTCTTTGGCTACTCACTCATCTCTAATCTCAGCTTTTTCTAATCTATTTCCTCCAAGTAGTAGCTACCTCCTTGAGGAGTCATTGCTCTCCCTTACAAGTGTTGGATTGTGTATTCAATTTCATGCGCTACCTCATCCATGGTTAGCTATGCTTGTACTCTGTTGTGTGCCACCTCTTGTTTGGTCCACTTCTTGAACATCTTCTTGCATGCTACAGTCCATGTACCACTTGCCTACCATGGGCAATGGATGCATCCAATAACTTGATGCTAGTCCAAGCATCATGGCCTGGCGACCAAGGGAAGGATCTCGTCCCATACTCCCCATGCCACAATCAGGCTTGGAACTTAAACAAGTCAAATCAAGTCAATACAGGTATACCCATTAGTCATAAGATTTTTCTTACCTTACAATGGATATACCAGTGTGTGTTTGTCCTACCAAACAATCTAGCCTACTACACTACTAGACCAGTTTCCAATATTATAGTAACCCAAATGCCTGTTAGATATCAATGCTCCACTCTCATGTAACTACGCGGGAACCAGCTAACTCTACTTGTAAGCCCCCATATGAGGAGAAGGCATTTGAGTAGCTCGGTTATCCGGTAGGTCCTGGTTTGGACACCAGATGGGGGCCATGTGTGGCCTGATGGCTGGACGGCTTCAGATAGAGTTGGCACACCGCCAACTAGGCTACATGCAAGTGCGGGAAGGCATCCCATGACTGACCGCATTGAGGGTAGACAGAGCTTTTCTTGGGGCAGCCCACTCTCGGGTTGCGGGGCTCGTTTGGAGTCCCAGATGATCCCGGATGGCTGTGGGCCAAACGGTGACCATAGGTTAGTTGTTCTATTTTGCGCACTGGTTCTATCGTGTGGTCGATGGCCTATTTTGGGACCGACCCCCAGTCGACCGTTTTGGGTGGACTGGGTCGATCACCATATTGGGCCTAACCGACTACGACTGGTGGCTATATAAGAGCAAGCCTGTGAAGCCCATTTCATCACTGGCTACAGCAACCTTGATTCCTTAGCATCCAGCCTCCGTCCTCTACTGTTTCCAGCTTGCCATCGAAGCTTCTTTCACAGGAGCGCACGGTTGGGAGGCAACGCCATCTATTGTATCAGTTCTACAGTAATCAAATTTTTTGATTCTCCATACTATCTGTTTTTCTCTCTTGCGTACGAGATCCTGTTATCTGTTGAGCACAGACGTTGTATTATTTTCTTACAATGCAAACATATGCCATTTCCCTTTTCAAACACCAAGTGAGAGTAATCCCTTCATATTTAACCTCTTCAAACAGGGTATCAAAGTGGGACTCAACACAATTAAAATTTCAAAATTACGGAAATAGTCAAGAGTGATCCCCAGTAGTTAATTTATTCCTACATTACAAGAAATAGAGATAACACGCCACCAGGTCCTCCCCAAAGTTGCCAATGCCATATTATGAGTCCATTACATCATGTCAAAGATTTCATAATGCAAATCCGATGGAGAGGTATGCCGACTCATCTGGCACCATCCCCACACCATCACAATAAAAATGAAAGATAGAATGATCCATTTTTGCTGTGGAAGCTAGGCTTCAATGCCAGCATATAGTTGTAATCCATGTCACTCTATCTAGATTAGCATTCCTCAAATCTTGGCAATCTTGCACTTCAATGGCAATTAAAGGTTGGCATCTATAATCAATGTCACTGTCAAGTTCAACAAAAGTTATGAAGTAATCTTTGCATAAAAGCACATGTCACCAAACTTCAAAAGTAGTAAGGGGGGCACTGAGGAAAAATTCTAGTGGCTCATAATAGTGATGAAACTACCTTGTGTCAAAGGGAACCATAAGTAGCACCAAGCAACCTTCTCGAGCTATATGCATATCCATGGCATCTTCCAAAGAATTGTCCCAATTAAGAGATAGATATCCACGGCAACTTACCTTAGGGAAAGCCATCCTTAAGAAGCATAAAAGTTCATGGTTACTTGTCTCCCTTAAGAGACATCCTTGGGGACCATAAACATCCATATATACACATCCCTCTTTAAAAGTGTTTGGATGGCTATTAAAAAACCAAGAATTTTCAATTTTAAAGTGAGATCTGATTTCCTTTTCTCAATAATCCATGGCAACTTACCTTATGGATACTCATCCTTAAGAAGGATAAAAGTCCATGGTTACTTGTCTCCCTTAAGAGACATCCTTGGGGACCACAAACATCCATATAAACTCATCCCTCTTTAAAAGTGTCTGGATGGCTATTAAAAAACCAAGAATTTTCAATTATTAAAGGGAGATCTTATTTCCTTTTCTCAATAAAATGAGTTTTTTAAAAAATATTAACAATAAATAGTGCCAAAATTGAGTCCAAACTAACACAAACTTTTAAGGACCTTACCCACAAGCCTTCTCCATTTAGACAATCCTAGATCCCAAAGAAAAACATGCAATACCTTTTAAAAATTCATTGCTCCTAATGAAGTGAATCAAACACAATATCATTGTAGTCATTTTTAAGGCTGGTATAGCAACGGAAGCTATGGTTATCTGACAAACCCAGTTTCTCATAGTGTCAAACATAGATAGCTGGTTGTCACACAGCTCCTTGAAGTATACCAATCATGGGAGCTTAGAAACTCCATTGCATAGACTCATAACCTGTACACATGAGTATTTTATAGATGGGTGAAGGATAAATTGGTTGAAGATGTCCTTCCTACTCAACATATCGATGTCTAATATGTATTCATTGAAATATCTTGCCAATTTATTTTTGATCTTCTATCTCTTGTTTCTCGTTTATTCTTGGATATTGAGACATCAATCTTTCTCTCTCCTACACTACCTCAAAATAAATGAGGCCATAGGAGTTGCATAGGGGTTGACACCTTGCAAGGGAAAGTGATTGCATTATCTTGGATACTAGTCTATATGGATGTTAACACCCTAAACCATCTCCATGTCTACCACTAGTCCTCAAAGCTTGAGGTGTCCACTTATGGGTTGTTGGCTAAATCTCCAAGCTCCTACATTGACTACTACACTAATATCCATTCTTGCATGAAAGAGATTACAGAGCATAGAAAAGGGGATCAAGGTAAGTTTGCACCAAGGAGGGGGAGTGATGGCTAGAATTTCAATTTTAGAGGATACCACAAAAGAAAAAAATGAGGGTTGAGCTATTTCAAGATTGTATGAGGTAGTAAGTTAGTTGAATTTTAGTAGCACAAAAATAGTTTCTTGGGTCACAACTAGATTGAAATAGGCAGTTCTTAATAGATTACCTAAGCTATTTAAACAATGCAAGAAATTCATTTCAAGTTCTCAAGGAAATGAACGAGGTGCAAAAAAAACATCTCTAATTTCAACTTCAAAGAATACATGCACTTGAAAATGGCAATAATTCATAACCATGGCACTTTGCAAAAATATAACCATGGTGGTTTGCAAAAAAAAACATAGTTTGCTCTTTTGTCTCTTCACATAAACATGGCATTGCAAGAAATAGGAAATCCATCTAATTCATGCATTTCAAATACCCTCCCTTCGAGCTATTGATATATGGTATTTTAAGACTAAATGCTATCCTTATTTAATTGAACTTTCCCATAATTTATAGGTCTATGTTGGTATACAATCTTCTTAAGAAGAAATCTATATTTTAAAAGCCAACTTTGATGTTTTTCTCCTCTAGGAGATGGAGTGGTAGGAAAGTAGAGAACATCTAATGGGTCTCCTTTTCCATAATCTATGCAACTAAAGAACATCTTGCTTGATGCGCATGGGGAAAAATGTGATAGGGGAAGCCACCAAGTCTCTTTCATGGAAGACTCTAAGCCAAGTTCATAGCTCAATTTTCTTTTGAAATGAGTAGGTGAAGCTATGCTATCTAAAAACTTTTGTATTCAATTTCCCATACAATTTCTTCCTAGATGTGTATATTGGAAGAAAGCTTTAAGCAACATGCTCTTGCATAGAGACTGGAAATAATCTACATAAATCCAATTGTAGACTTTTGTAGGTTTCTTTCAAAGTCATAAGGATGATAAGTAGGTGAAACTACACAGATGTTGCAGGCTCAGTTATCTCACATGATCTCCTTGCCAAGGACAATCAATTGCTCATGTCAATTAGGTATGCAGATGATATGCTATTGGCTAGCAAGAATACTTATGAGCTAGATGCATTAAAGGCCAAGTTGCCTGAGGCCTTTGATATGAAGGATTTGGGACTTGCAGGTCATATTCTTGGTATGCGCATCACGCGTGATCGGAGTAGGAAACTCCTTTGGCTTTCACAGAAGGAGTATGTTACAAAAGTATTGCAGCATTTCAATATGGAGGGGGGGAAGGCAGTGAGTACTACATTGCCTCCATATGTGAAACTGAGTCATACAGATAGTCCCAAATCAGATGAGGAGAGGGCCATGATGGCCAAGGTTCCTTATGCATTAGCGGTTGGGAGTCTTATGTATGCTATGATAGCTACTAGACTAGACATTGCATTTGCAGTGGGAGTTGTTAGCCGGTATATGGCTAATCCAGGAAAGAGGCATTGGGAGGTAGTTAAGTGCATCATGAGGTACATGAAGGGTACCAAGGAGATGTGCATCTGCTTTGGTAAAGGAGACATGCATGTACTTGGGTACACAGATTCAGACTATGCAGGGCATGTGGATAGTAGGAGATCCACTTTTGGTTATGTGTTCACCTTCGTAGGTGGTGCAGTGTCGTGGATGTCTCGTGCACAGAAGTGCGTTGCTTTGTCTACCACAGAGGCTGAGTATGTTGTAGCCACAGAGGGTTGCAAGGAGGCTATATGGCTTGATCGACTAGTGGGAGATTTGGGGATTCATACAGGTGTACCGACATTGCATAGTGATTCCATGAGTGCTATTCAGCTAGCACGGAATCTGGTCTTTCATGCAAAAACCAAACACATTGAGGTCAGGTACCATTTCATAAGGGAGGTACTCGAGGACAAGCGCATAGAGCTTGTCAAGGTTCATACAGATGATAACCCTGCAGATATGCTGGCGAAGAGTCTACCTAGTCACGGTGTATTGTCGTGTATTGATGGGCATTGGATAGTATGCTCACTGGTTGTTCTCCCTTAAAGGCACATTGTCCTTTAAGTGGGAGGTTGTGGGGGTTAAAGGTCACTGTGCCTTTACCCCGGTTATGTACAATACTCAAACACATATATAAATGAAAAAAAGAAGATTAGGGTGTTCTGCACCCACCAAAACTTGTGTGGCTCTCTGTCTCTCTGTCTCCCTCTTCCGTTCCGCTTCCGTTGAGAGCACTCTCATCCTAAGTGGACACATGATGAAGATCTAGAATAAATGAGCATAGATTCAAGTTCAATTAGGCTACAATCTTGAGACTTATACTCATAGAGAGACTTGAGATATTATTACACAAGTGACCTCCATTTTATAGGAGTGAAGTACATACTTGCATTGCTTGCTCACATGTGGGATAAAACCTCCTTGCCATATGACAATATGCTCTTGCCACCATCAGAAGAGGCATGATGAGTGAGTATATTGGGTGACTCAAGAGAAAGTTAAGGTGCTACATCTAGGGTGGTAGGAGAGCTAGTAGCAGATCGGGTGAGTCAAGGGGAAGCTAGGATGTTGCATGTAGAGTGGGAGGAGAGCTAGGAGCTACAACTAGTGTGTTATCAGCAAAGAAAGGAAGAAGGTAGAGATAGGCCACATAAAGGCAACAGCTTAGAAAACAATAGAGTGGTGATAGAATGGATGGCTGATGTGATGAAAAACATGAGCACAATAGCTGTGTGCTATCATAATGCTATAGCGTATGCATATCTACTCTAGGCTAGAGGTGATTGAGGTAGGTTGGATGCTAGAAACTTTGAGGTGGATGGCTATAAGAAGCTGAAGAGGTGACATGGAGGTTTAGGAATGAGTTGTGATAAGGAAATAAAAGTAAGGTATACGCACATAAGGAAGTGATGATTGGACATAATTGAGTAGGAAAAGTTATGATTGGACATGATTGAGTAGGAAAAGTGGAAAGGATTCTAGTGTGGGTAGGTGCTGCATGAAGAGTACAACTACAAGTTTGAGGTGTTGTTACATCTTGGGGGATCCACTATATTGAAATCCTCTATATCACATGCGTTCAAGGCCTTATTTAAAAGTCCCTTATCTGTGAATTTTTCATGAACACCCATTTTCTATTCTATCTGTGAATACCCCCTTTATATGGCACCCTTTTCTATTCAATCTATGAATACCCCCTTTATCTGTGAATTTTTCATGAATAAAACACACCCTTTTTCTATTCAATCTGTGAATACCCCTTTATATGTTACCCTTTTGTTTGTAAAAAATGTGTTTAAAAACCTTTTTTAAAAATCCCTTATGTTGAACCCACCCGAGTGTTACATAGGCAATGCAATGAAGACTAGAAAACTATGGGATGAATTAACTCTTAAAGAAACTAGGTTTCATGATGCTACTCTAAGGTGCCTGTAATTCATAGATTACTTGTACAAAAATTCCAAAGAAATTAGATATTATAGCCTTTACCTTTTCCCTTTCTCTATCAAGCTCTTTTTGATCCAAGACTGTTGATCCAAGATTGCATACATACACTCCCACTTGAGCTTGTAGGCACCAACACCACTCTTTTTAGATGATGATTTGCCCAATTATTTAATAATTATGATTTTCTCAATTCTTTGATAATTACGTTAAGGTAGTGGTAGTGTAGTTTGGTAGCATGATGGGGGCTAGTTGAGATGTGTGGTCATGCAAAAAACCAACTCAGCAAAGTAGAGGCCCATCATGAGTGGGCTAAAATATTATGTCTCTTTCATTGATGTGATTAGTCGGAAGACATGGGTTTATTTCGTGCATGAGAAGAATGAAGTGTTTGAAAAATTTCAGCAATTTAGAGACATGGTTGAGCATGAAACCAAAATGCAAATCAGAACCATCTGTTTGGATGGAGGGGGAGAATATTTGTCTAAAAAGTTTGCTCATATTTACAATAGCATTGCATTCAACATTAGGTTTCATGCGCATACACATCAGAGTAGAATAGTATGGCAAAAATAACAAATTGCAGCATTGCAAAAGTAGGGTGTGCATTGTTGAACAAAAAGAATATGTCTATGTACTATTGGGTAGAAGTAGTACAATGTGCGTTTTGCACTATGCACACAATGCCTATAGTGGTAGTGCAGAATAAGACACTGGAGGAAGTTTATTCAGGGAGAAAGCTAGATGTATCGCATCTAAAAGTCTTGGGTATATTTGTTATGTGCATGCACCAAATGAAAAGAGGAAGAAGTTAGACTTAAAGGTTGCGAAATGCATCTTTGTTGGCTATGCATCAGAGTCACGGGGTACAGATGTTACAATCCAATCACAAGAGAGCTATAGTTTAGCAGAGATGTTATTTTTGATGAGCTTAGTAGCTAGTATAGGCTGATGGTTTCCATGTCATATACATTCACATATGTGGCTGGAAACCAAATGCAAGGATAGCCACATGTAGAGGCTACATCTGGGTTAGGAGGCAAAGTCACTACCATAGAGAAGGTGAATCTGTGGTTAGGCCAGCAAAGGGAAAATGTAAGAAATGCTTCAAAATATTAGAAGTATGATTGATATTATAGAAGTGAATTAGCACCAAAATTATGAGTTTGTTGGCTCTAGGCTAATGCTTAATAGTCCACATTCCCATGCTCAAGGAAGTACTAATGTTCAACCACATGATGCTGAATTTTCTAGTGTAAGTGTGACATTAGGGGCTGATTTTTTGAGCAACAAATTGTCCTAAAATCTCATGTTGAAGGTACATTGGAAAGCGCTTTGCCTGATAGTTCCACTCGGGTGACATACCCAATGCAAAGGCTTGCTTCTGATGGGTTTGTGGTTGTGCACCATGATCATATGACAAATGTGTTACAAGATAGGGAGCCAAAGAAATTTGAGAATGCCATTGAGCATCCACATTGGATATAGTGCATGGATGAGGAGATGCATGCCTTAGGGTAGCAGGAGTGTTGGCTCTTTCCTACTGCTTCCGTAGGAAGAGCTGGGTTCTCTATGTTGCAGGGTTCCGAGGCTTTTTGTCACCTACAGATATATTGGGTTTGTCGTTGTAGTATATGTGTAGCTTAGGACCTCGAGTCGTGTTCTGGTGAGAGACGTAGGCTTAAGTGTGGTGAGTAAACAAAATGCAAGCATGTGTAAAAGGCACGTAAACCATTGTTGTTGGGGTAATGAAGGCTTTCGCCTTCATTGGGGGTTGTAGGGTTTAGGAGGAGTTTAAGGGTTCAGAAGGAGGTTCCAGGGTTTAGAAAGAGTTCCAGGGTTCAGAAAGAGTTCCAGGGTTCAGAAAGAGTTCCAGGGTTCAGAAAGAGTTCCAGGGTTCAGAAAGAGTTCCAGGGTTTAGAAGGAGGTTCCAAGGTTTAGAAGGAGTCCAGGGTTAGAGGGAGGATTCAAGGTTCAGAGTAGAGTACATGGTGGAGAACTCGTCTCCCTCGTAGATCATGGAGTTCAAGGGTTTAGGAAAGCATAGGAGTGGGAGAGGAAGAAGGTGTAAGAGCATGGGTGAAGGAAGAGAGAGAGGAGGAAGGAGGAGGAGGGAAGAGGAGGAGGGAGGGGGAGGAGAGAGGAGGAGGAGGAGGAGGAGAAGGAGGAGGAGGGAGGAGGAGGAGAAGGAGGAAGGAGGAGGGAGGAGGAGAGGGAGAGGGTGGGTTGCACGGTTGGAGGAGAGGGGAGAAGGGTTGCAAGGTTAGGACATGCTTTTGGACGTGCAGTGCAAGGAAGCATGGACACTTGAGACAAATGCTTGGAATACCAATGTAGACTCAACACAATGCCCCAAGAGTGTGGGCTTCATTCCATTATGGGGTATTTATACAAGTTGGAGAGCTTCTCTCTCTGCATGTAACACAAAGTCGTATCACAAAGTTGTAACACAAAGTTGTATCACAAAGTTGTAACACAAAGTTGTAACACCTTCTCTCTCTACATGTAGAAGTTGTAACACAAAGTTGTAACACAAAGTTGTTACACAAAGTCGTAACACAAAGTCGTAACACAAAGTTGTGTCACAAAGTTGTAACACAAAGTTGTAACACAAAGTTGTGTCACAAAGTTGTAACATAAAGTTGTGTCTAGAAGTTGTAACACAAAGTTGTAACACAAAGTTGTAACACAAAGTTGTATCACAAAGTTGTAACACAAAGTTGTATCACAAAGTTGTATCACCTTCTCTTTCTTCATAAGTTCATGTTGGCACAGAGTCAACATACTCCCGGATCCATTTTATTACCCGTCCTCGGGTTATGGCTTATTTTGATTTCAGAGTTGGGATGCCATGTGCGTAATTCAGTGGCTATTTAGCTTGTGGTATGCGAGTCGTTCCTGCTGTAATTCTTTTGCACCACACAATTTGTAGTCAATAGTCAAGAAACTGATCTCCTCTTAAGGAGGGGTAGATGACTATGATTGCCAGAGGGGATCTCGTTGCTGAGGTTGCGGACGCTGCCATCGAATCTTCTTGGAAAGAGGTTTGGCGGGGGTCTCGTTGTGGAGGATTGGTATAAAAGGATGTTGGTCAAGAAGCTTATCTCCACATGAATGTCAGAGGGGATCTCGTTGCTGAGGTTGCGGACGCTGCCATCGAATCTTCTTGGAAAGAGGTTTAGCGGGGGTCTCGTTGTTGAGGCTGTCATCTTGCTATCTTGCATACATGTTGGATGCGATTGCACCCGTAGCATTGAGCTTGTAGATAATTAGGATGCAAGTTTGATATTTTTGCATATAGGAGACGGCTGTGATGTTTGGCGGGGGTCTCGTTGCGGAGGCTGCAGACTCTGTTGCCAATTCATCTTGAGTTTTGGCATAGCTTCGTGTACTGCATGTGAATTCATTGCATGCTTTGAGAGTATGGAATGAAAGTGTGTGATACTATTTTTTATGCAATCTATTATGTGCCTATGCAAAATCATGTGAGTGCATGTGATGTGTCTAACTATATGCTTATTTGTGGGATTTGATAGGGAAACTAAGACTCAAACATCCCTAATGTGCAAAAAAAACGTGCGTATGCAGTGAGTGTGCGTGTAACAATCTAGTGCAAACTATATGTGCAAAAACGTGCATATGCGAGTGAGTGCTTGTGATACAATCTAATCCTAACTAAGAAAGACTTGGTTTCCCAAATCTTCGTTTTTGTCGGGGATGGCTCACGTGTTGACGTAGTAGCGCTTCAGTCGGCTCCCGTTTATTGTTGTGTTGAATTGGACTCCATCTAGTGTTTCAAGTAGCACAGCTCCAATGGGATTCATCTTTCGTACTCGGTAGGGTCCTTGACCTAGATACTTCAGTTTTCCCTTGTGTACTTTGGCATTGTATAACAGGACTGAGTCGCCTTCCTTGATGTCTTTAGCTTTCAGATTCCTGTCAAACCATGCCTTTCTTCGACGTTTTTCTGTTGTCATGGCATGATAAGCGACTAGTCTTGTCTCTGTATGCTTTTCCAACTGATAGAGCCTTTCTTTCAAGGACTCATGATCACCCATGCGTTCCTGTATTGCGATGCGCAGACTTGGTATTACAAACTCGAGTGGGACCACGGCTTCAAGGCCGTACACCAATTGAAAAGGTGTGTTCCCTGTACTGACCTTGAATGTGGTTCTATATGCCCATAAGGCTGCATTCAGTTTCTCTGCCCACAATCAGAACGCTGTGGTTCTACTACCTTGGTGAGGATATTGCATATGATTTTGTTTGTGGATTCTGCTAGTCCATTCCCTTGGGGGTAGTAGGGTGTGCTTTTTCTATGAATGACCATGAAGCCAAACAAGAGTTCTTGGATTACCTCATTGACAAAATGTGTGCCTCTATCCGACACAATTTCAATGGGGCATCCGAATCGGGTGATCACATGTTCGTACAAGAATCTTGCTGTGCTTTTGGCATCTGCCTTTCTGACTGCCTTAGCTTCAGCCCATTTTGTAAAGTAATCAGTGGCCACAATGATGTAGCGTGCCTGTGTTCCTTTTGCTGCTGGATGTATGGGACCCACATAATCAATCCCCCATTTTTCAAATGGCTGTTGTGCAACAACTGTTGTTAGGGGATTTAAGTCTTTGTGTTGTGGTTTAATAGTTCGTTGGCATACATCACAGCCTTTTACATATTCATAGGCATCTGCCCACAGTGTTGGCCACCAGTAGCCTGCGAGGAGAACTTTTCTTGCTGTGGCTTCCCCTTGGAAGTGTCCTCCTGCAATGCCTTCATGGACTTCACTCAGGATTGGAAGGATCTCATGAGGCATTACACATCTTCTTAATATCTCGTCCTTGCCCATCTTGTATAGTTGTCCTGCAATGAGTTGATATGGTGCAGCCTTTAGAATCAATTTTCTGGCATCTACTGCTTTCATGTCAGGGGGTGGTCTTCCTGCCATCAAGTACCCAATGATATCTCCACACCATTCTGGAACAGCATCTATTTGAAATAGTGTGGCATCTGGTAAGTCATCTTCTACTCCAGTGGCTTCTTCTCCGGTTTTGACTCGAGACATGTGATCGGCAATGTAGTGTTGGGCACCTTTGCGGACCACAATTTTGAAGTTGAATTCTTGCAGCAAGAGGAGCCATCTGGTTATTCTTCCTGTGGTACACGGACGGTTCACAAGATATAGCAATGCTTGATGATCGGTGTAGAAGACAAAATCATTTGCGAGTAGATAGTGTCGAAATTTCTTTACACTGTACACCATTGCTAGGGCTTCCCTTTCTGTGGTTGTATAGTTGATCTCTGCATCATTGAGTTGTCGACTGGTGAAGTAGACGGGGTAGTCTTTCTTATGTTCACTAGGTTGACAAAGCACACTCCCAATTGCATACTTGGATCCATCAGTATGAACATGAAAATCAATATCCCAATTGGGAGATAGAAGGATGGGTGTTGTGATTAGGCGCCACTTTAAAAGCTCAAAGGCTTGGTCGCACTCTTCGGTCCATAAGAACTCCACTAATAATTTGTAAAGTGGTCTAGCTATCATGGCATACCGCAATATAAATCTTCTATAATAGCTGGCATGTCCCATAAAGACCTGTACACCTTTGGAATTTGTAGGAGGAGGCAATTCCATGATGATTTTGATTTTGTCCATGTCAGTTGCAATCCCATGTTGAGAGACGATGTGTCCCAAAACAACTCCGTGGGTGACCATGAACTGGCATTTTGTTGGATTTAGGGAGATGCCATACTCCCTGCATTTGATTAGTACTTCTTCTAGACATTTGAAGTGGTCCTGTTTGGTTGAATGGATGCACAAATCATCCAAGAAGACCTGTAAAAACTTATTCAAAAATGACTTGAAAGCTGTGAACATGACTCGCTGGAATGTGGCTGGGGCATTACAAAGGCCGAATGGCATGACTCTATATGCAAAAATACCCCATTCTGTAGCAAATGCTGTTTTTGATTGGTCTTGAGGAGCAATTTGTACTTGGTTATAGCCACTGAAGCCATCCAAGAAGCTATATATTTCGGATCCTGCCACCTTTTCCAACACTGTTTCTGTTAAGGGTAGGGGGTAGTGATCCCTAATTGTGGCGGCATTCACATTTTTCAAGTTTACGCATATTCGGAGCTTCTTGTTGCGTTTAGGCACAATGACAATGGGTGAAACCCAATCAGTGTGCTCTATCTCGTAGATGAATCCGGCATCTAGGAGTTTTTCCAGCTCGTCATAAACCATGGTGCCATATTTAGGATTTGTGCGATAAGGTCCACATACCTTAGGGCGAGCACCTTCCCTTATAGGGATCGTGTGAAGTGCCACTTCTGGTGAAATTCCTTTCATCTCTTTGTATGACCATGCTAGGCAGTCACGGTATTCCATTAGGAGGTCTTTGAGTTTGATTTCATCTTCTTGACGGAGCTGTTTCCCAATGAAAACCAACTTTTCTTCCTCCCCTTCAAGGGCGAGGTTTATTGTGCGTGTTTTTGCCGGTCCCTCATAGATTGGAGTTTCTCCAATACTATCGGTTTCTTGAACTTCATATTCTCTGATTGGTCTTGGCATTGCTATTGGTGCACTGCCACTTGTATAATTCTTAAAGTATTCCGGCACTTCTCGAAGATCGGCCTCTGATGGGGTTGAACTAGCCTGAGATGTGTCATGAGTACTGGGTGGCATAGTTGCATTTAGTAATTTGTTAGGCTCTTCTTTCCTTTCTTTTTCTGAAGTCTCTTGATCGAGCTTCATCCGCACATGTGGCTTATATTTCCGAAACTTTTTACGTTGGGAACTGTGGGGTAACTTTTCCACTGGTAAAGTGTGTCCAAGTAAGGGTTCATGTGCTGCACATACTCCTTCCAGTCCCTCAGGGGACCATTCAAGAGGTGGTGGTTTTGACTTTGAGGGGACTGCCTTTGCAAGATACAATTCCACAATCCATGTTTGGACTCGTTCGAATTCATTGAAGTGCTCGGCCTTGGCTTTTCTGCGATTTCCTCCTGCAGCTTTCTTGCGGGATGTTCTGCTGTTATGCAACTGTGGAGGTTCAACTTTTGGGAGCTCAACTGCCATTAGGGCATGGAGAATGGCTAGATCATTATCAAAGATTTGATCTTCAATTTCAGCATTTGCCGCCTCTGTTTCAAGGTCCCAAGGAAAATCTGAGTCATCATTGGTACGGGTACCTTCTTCAGGTTCATTATCCCATTCGAGGTCAGCCATAAAGAAAGGCATCTCTAGATCGATTGGTTCTTCATGTGTCGGTGGAGACCTGTAGTGCGTTAACATCTATCTGTGAGAAGATGGGGTCTAATGAATGGCAGTTGTCGATGGTTGCCAATGTTTGTATCCAGTTATTGACATTGCTTTGTGAGTCACCTGCTATGGTATGCTGTTGCAAGGGATCTGATTTGCTCGAGATTGTCGTGGAAGATGTGTCATCCAATGCTCTAGGAACAATGGGTTTAATAACTCCTGTCCCCACATTCACCCTGACTGCAGTGTCTCGATTCTGGATTGTCAATCTATCCGTTCCCCATGTTGGGGTAAAGGCACTGGCCACCCTTGTAACAGTATTAATCTAGTACTACTAAGTACACTAAGTACACATTGTACTTAGGTACTTAGTGACCCTAGTCTTATCCATATATATATATACTTGTGTGTACTTGGGGAGGTACCACTCACTCTTTTATCCCCACCCACTGGTGTGTGACTACTGTGAGTGTGTCTCTCTACTCCCTACTCTATCTCTCCCTCACACTCTTTGTCAACTGGTATCAGAGCCAACGGGCTCTCTCCCTCTGCTTCCACTCCCTCTCTCCCTAGCCTACCCCCTCCCGTACGGACAAGTCCGTACGGACGTACATCGTCCGTACAGCCGTACGGACGGATCGCATCAACACAGCCAACGGCTGCAAGGCAGGAGTTCGGGCAGCGATAGCCAGGACGCGGGAGCGTAGTGGTAGCTGCGCTCAGCCAACGCGTGGCTGCACGTTGCAGCCAAGGGCTGCTGCAAGGCGAGGCGCGAGCGTGGAGCGGCGGCGCGCAGCCAAGGGCTGCTGCAAGGCGAGGCGCGAGCGTGGAGCGGCGGCGCGCAGCCAAGGCGCGCAGCCAAGGGCTGCTGCAAGGCGAGGCGCGAGCGTGGAGCGGCGGCGTGCAGCCAAAGGCTGCAACGGCGAGGGCGCAAGCGCCAGGCCACAGCTTCAACAGCGTGGAGGTCGCAGGCCACGGTTTCATTGGGCGTGGCCAGGACACGCAAAGGCGTGGCTGCAGAGCGGCTGCATCGGTGCGGCTGCCAGAGGCGGAGGTCAAGAGAACATCGGTCGCCTCTCGTAAGCGGAACTCCATGGCAGCGACGAACTCATCGGAGAATCCGATGCGGTTGACGTCGACGTAGAGGCCAAGGTCCCGAAGTATCGCCTATTGAGAGAACCCGAAAACAAGCAGGCCTGTGATGATTTTTTTTTGAAGTGGGAGCTGTTCTTGAATTCAGTCAGTGACAAGTACAGCCAGCACAGATCTGTACTTGATACTTGCAGTGTATGCATTGTCAGATTCGCAGTGTGTATGCTTGACACTTGGGCAGAGGTTTATGCTTTTGTCAGTGTGTACCCGCACATGCCTTGTGAGCAGTAGCAGTTGATGCCATTCACTGTGTTAATGCACGGAATGTGCAGCCAATTCAAGGGGCTTTTGATGCTATTATGCTTGGGACAAATGCTTTAGTTTGTTGCTGCAAGTACATCCACATTTGGTACAGATTTGGTCGATTTTGACCAAGTTTGACTTTAGTCAAATTTGGGGCTTTTGTAGCCTGACCAGAAATCTGTCAAGTGGGAGCACTCTACATGCATCAGGCTATCTTGTACAGCACTACTATGCTTTGAAAGTGCAAATTTGACTTACAGTTTTTTTTTTGGTCAAAGGTCAATCTTTTAATTGGGGTCAAATCTCTGATTTTCTTCATGCTTTCAAAGGGCTTTTGAGCAATCTCACTTCCAAACTGTGAATTCAGTTGGGGGGGAAGTTTCTGGAGCATATGGAGGTCTAAAATCAGAGATCTTCATCCACAATCTGAGATTCACTGTTTTTTTTTGACAGTCCGGGACTGTCAACCAGCAAGTTTGACCAGATTTCACTGTCAAAAAGGTCAAAAAAGTACTGCTATTTTTCAGAAAATAGTTCTGGAATTTTTCTGGAGCACTTTGAAGGAGCTGTACCGCACTTTCGCCAGCAAAAAAGACAGGAACAGATTGCTGTACTGTTTCTGCAGCAAGTGGGAGAAAGACTTTCAGTCGGTTTTATGCCACTGAAACAGTACCAAGTTCATTTTCTGATCGTACTTCCGCTGCGGGGGAATTTTCTTGGAGTAACTAGTGCTTAATTGCACGACTACAGGGAGTTAAACTCTATTTTCTTTACCATGAGTTCCGGCAGCGATGTGTCGTCCTTGTTTCAGATAAAGAAGCTCGAAGGAGCTAAAAATTATGACATATGGAGGACACAATGCTACAATGTGTTGATGCAGAAGGACCAGTACAAACCTATAAAGGAGAAGGGTGTTAAGCCCTCCAACATTACTGATGAGCAGTGGGAGAAGATGGACGGCTTGGCCAGGTCGACCATTATGCTTACAGTTATTGATTCACTGGTTGTAGGCATCAGGGATGAACCTACTGCGTGGGAGATGTGGCAACGTCTTGAGGATACTTATGCCAAGAAAAGTGCCACGGGAAAAGCTTACTGGCTAAAAAAGCTTGTTGGTCGTCAAATGAAGGAGGGGACAGCTATGTCCACTCATATTATTGAGTTTAACAGCATATTCAGCCAGGTGATCAACCAGGGGTTGAAGCTCGATGATGAGCTGAAAGCTACACTCATCCTATGTTCTCTACCTGAGTCATGGGACACATTCAGGACTTCTACCAGCAACTCAAAAACCATTCTGGTATTTGCAGATGTGGAAAGTGCTCTTCTACAGGAAGAGATGAACAGAAAGAACAATGCTATTGGGAAGTCAAATGCTTTGAATGCACGCAGCAGGTCCAAAACACGTGGTAAAGACAAAGAAAGAGAGAGGAGCAAGTCCCGCTCTAAGAGTGATCTTGTATGCAACTATTGTGGCAAGAAGGGACATATTGAGAAAAAGTGTTTTCAAAAGAAGAATGACCAGAAAGCCAAAGAAGGCAAGGCTCAAGGCAAGTCTAAGGGCAAAGAAAAAGAAGAGCTGAATGTTACTTATGTTAGTGACAGTGACAGTGGACATGAGATATGTTTCACCTCTTCACTGGAGGCTCATACACTTCATGCTGGTGATGGATCAGATATGTTTTCCTGGATTATAGATTCAGGTGCTTCCTTTCATGTGACATCCTACAGAGATCTGTTTGTCAGATATGCAGGAGGGCAGAAGGGAGTTGTCTTTCTTGGTGATAACCATGCATGTTCTATCATTGGTATAGGTGATGTCAGGCTTGTTCTTGAAAATGGCCAGCAGTTAATGCTTAAAGGGGTCAGGCATGTTCCTGAAGTGAAGAAGAACTTGATTTCCACAGGGTTGTTGGATGATGATGGTTATCTTACCACCTTTGGTAATCAGAAATGGAAAATCAGCAAAGGGGCAATGGCTATTGCCAGGGGTCCTAAGGTTGATACTTTGTACTCACTTCATGCTGGACATTGTCCGCATTCTGATGTAAATGCCACCGAGCTGCCAAAGATTTCATTATGGCATAGCCGGCTTGGCCATATGAGTATTAAGGGAATGGAGCAATTGGCTCATTTTGGTTACTTGCCGAGTCTAAAATATTCAGATTTGCAGAAATGTGAATTTTGTCTCTACGGTCGTCAAGTACAAATACCTCATAAGAGAAGGTCAAATTAGAAATTACAGCTCTTGGAGCTAGTACATACAGATGTGTGTGAGATGCCTACACTCTCTTTAGGAGGTTCAAAGTACATACTGTCATTCATAGATGACGCCACCCGCAAAGTGTGGGTTTACACTCTCAAAAAGAAGAGTGATACATTCAAGGCTTTCACTAAGTTTGTTGCACTAGTTGAAAATGAGACAGGCAAAAAACTGAAAGCCTTACGATCTGACAATGGTGGAGAGTACTTGTCCAAAGAATTTCAAGAATTCTATGAGGCAAAGGGTATCCAAAGGGTTTTGTCTGCACCATATGATCCTCCACAGAATGGTACAGCTGAAAAAATGTTCAGGACCATTCAAGAGAAAGTCAGATCCATGTTGTCACATGCTGCATTGCCCCACACATTTTGGGCTGAAGCTGTAAAGACAGCTGTGCACCTTATTAACAGGTCACCAAACAAGAGACTATGTGGTGGTGTGCCTGAACAAGCATGGACGGGCAAGCCTCCGTCTTACAAACACCTACGGGTCTTTGGTTGTGTCGCGTATGTGCATGTACGTAGGGAGGACAGAACTAAACTGGATCCAAAGTCTCTTAAATGCATATTCCTAGGTTACGGTGACAAAGGTGAGATGGGCTACAGGATTTGGGATCCCAAGAACAGAAAACTTATACGCAGCAATGATGTCGTGTTTGATGAAACCATCATGTTCAAGGAACCTGTTGTACAGCAGGAACCTTTAAAAGTAACTATTGATGATGACAGGCATCATGGGCAACACAGACAAGCTGTAAATCAGCCACAACAGCAGCATAATCAGCCATTAAATGATGCTGCAGCAGATCCTAATGGACAGCCAGTTATGGTAGAAAACATCCCAATGGATGAGGCACAGTTAGGTAATCTTCCTGACATGCAAATGCAGCCAGGAATCATGGAACAGCCACCTTATCTGGGTGATGAACAGGCTGGACAGCCAGCTCAAGATGATGGTCTTTGGGTTAGAAGGTCAACCAGACAGACGCGGCAGCCAGAAAGATTTGTTCCAGGCATTGATTATTTGATGCTCACTGATTGTGGAGAGCCTTCATGCTACAAAGAGGCTATGCAGAGGGCAGACAAGGTTCAATGGGATCTTGCTATGAAGTCTGAAATGGACAGTCTTCACAAGAATGGCACTTGGGAATTGGTACCCTTGCCTACTGGTAAGAAGGTACTGCCATGCAAATGGGTTTATAGACTTAAAGTCACACCTGGTGAAAAGCCAAGGCATAAAGCCAGACTGGTTGCCAAAGGGTTCAAGCAGGAATATGGTGTTGACTTTGAGGAGATATTCTCTCCCGTTGTCAAGATGACAACACTCAGAACTGTATTAGCATTGGTTGCACATGCAGATATGGATTTGGTCCAAATGGATGTCAAAACAGCATTTCTTCATGGTGATTTACATGAGGAGATTTTTATGCAGCAGCCAGAGGGTTTTACAGTGAAGGGCAAAGAGAAGCTTGTATGCAGACTGAAGAAAAGTCTTTATGGTCTAAAGCAGGCACCCAGGGAATGGTATCATAAGTTTGATACATTCATGCGAACCCAGGGTTACAGGAGAAGTGACATTGATCACTGCTTATATACCAAGAAAGCTTCAGATGGCAGTTTACTTATCCTCATTTTGTATGTGGATGACATGTTAATTGCTGGAAAATCTCATAAGGAAATGAATGCCTTGAAAAAGAGATTGCACCAGACCTTTGATATGAATGATCTTGGTGATGCCAACCATATATTGGGTATGCGCATACTTCGGGATAGGGAAAAGCGGTTGCTATACTTGTCTCAGAAGGAATACATTGGCAAGGTCTTGCAGAGATTTCACATGGAGGGGGGGAAGAGTATTGGTACTCCATTACCTCCTTATGTGAAAATCAGCGCTTTGGACAGCCCTCAGACAGATGCTGAGAGAGCTGAGATGTCAAAGATTCCGTATGCATCAGCTTGTGGCAGTCTCATGTATGCTATGGTTGCAACCAGGCCCGATATTGCGTTTGCAGTGGGAGTGGTTAGCAGATACATGGCTAAACCTGGCAAGAAGCATTGGAATGCAGTGAAAGGTGTCATGAGATACCTAAAGGGTACACAGGATTTGTGTATATGTTTCGGCAGTCAAGATGCAAAAGTGCAGGGTTATACAGACTCTGATTATGCCGGTCACCCTGATACCCGGAAGTCTACTACCGGCTATGTTTTCACTTTCACTGGAGGTGCAGTGTCGTGGGTATCTAGAATGCAGCAATGCGTTGCTTTGTCTACTACAGAAGCTGAATATATTGCAGCCACTGAGGCGTGCAAGGAAGCTATATGGCTATCTCGGCTAGTGGCAGATTTGGGCTACTCTAGTGATACTCCATTGTTGCATTGTGACAGTCAGAGTGCCATACAGTTGGCACGAAATCCTGTTTTTCATGCAAAGACGAAGCACATCGACGTGAAGTATCATTTTATCAGGGAGGTGCTTGAGAACAAGCAACTTCAGCTTGTGAAAGTTCACACTGATGACAATCCAGCAGATTTGTTGACAAAAGGATTGGCTGCTGAGCGGTTTGCACACTGCAGACGGCTTATGGGTATTGGATAAGCAGACCAACTGGTCCTGTACATAATGATGTATATTGCTGTTTTTCCTTTTACTCTCTCTTATGGGCACACTGCCTTTAAGTGGGAGGTTGTTGGGGTAAAGGCACTGGCCACCCTTGTAATAGTATTAATCTAGTACTACTAAGTACACTAAGTACACATTGTACTTAGGTACTTAGTGACCCTAGTCTTATCCATATATATATATACTTGTGTGTACTTGGGGAGGTACCACTCATTCTTTTATCCCCACCCACTGGTGTGTGACTACTGTGAGTGTGTCTCTCTACTCCCTACTCTATCTCTCCCTCACACTCTTTGTCACCCCAGTCATGGAGGACTGATGCTTCCCGTAACCAAGGACGTCCCAGTAAGATTTGATAGGATTTTTTGGGGAGATCCAAGATTGTGAATTGAAGGGAAAAGCGGACTCCTGCGATCTTTGTGGACACGCCATTCACTATTCCCAAGGGTTTAGCCCGTGAATCATCGGCAAGGCGTATGTTGAAATTAGCCTTTTGCATTGGTGGGAGACCCCATTCTTCGTAAAGCTCCTTTGATAGGACATTGACACCTGCTCCACCATCCACTATGGCTTGGACTTCATTATATGCTTTGTGGATCAAAGGCACAGTGATGTTGCATATGTCATCTCTCTCACCCATCCGCACAGGGATATCTTCAATGTCGTTCATAGGTGGAGGGGGATTTGCGAGTTCAATCCATCCTTTGAAACTCTCCCAGAGATTGGGACAATTTCGTAAGAGGATTCCGATGGGAATGGACACATGGCAACTCAGGATGCTAGAGAGTGCAGCTCCTTCAAGTTGACGTGGCGGTACATTCTGTTGTGGAGTTTGTTGTTGGAACAAGGGCTCGAGTACAGTATCAATACTTTGTGGGGCCAAGTCATGGAGTGGGCCTTGAGCTTGTTTCTGAGCCTCAAATTGAGCTTGTTCATTCTGGACCCATTGCTGAAGTACCTGAAAACGAGCCTTCTCCACCTCTGCATTCGGGAATGGAGCTTCTTTTATTCGAGGCTCGGTAGTGGATGTGGATGAGCTCGGCTGCTCATTGCTTGGCGGAGGTGGAGGCACTTGTGCTTTCTTTCTCAGAAGTCGCTTCGGTTGGATTGGAATGATAGGGTCCTTCGTGGCCTCTTTCTGTTGGCGTGTAATTACATTGATAGGTTGTGACCTTAGACTTGCCGGCAGACCCAGACTTTGATGGTCCACCCCAATGATGCCGATGGGGACGTCAGGCTTAACTTCTGTTTGTTCTGGGACCTTATTTTTCATGGGACAATCCATACAGGCATGTCCTATGCCACAATCTCTGCAAAGTGGTTGGAAAGTAGCGGGGCTACCACGATGAGGGCACTCTGCGATCCTATGATTTTCTCCACAACCGTAACACTTGATTGGTGCTCGAAATGTGTTGGGCCGCACTTGATTTGCATAGACTGGTATTAGACCCTGTGCACCTTCTACATAGTACACTGGGTACTCTGCTTCATACTCAAATAGCGAGTCTACTTCCTCGGCTTGTAATTGATGTATGGGAACTGCCGGAGGAGCTGGATTTGGAGCTCTTGGATACGGTCGTGTATTTGGATTCTTGAGTAGTTGTGGGACTTGTGTCCGAACGGGAACAGGATTTAGCCTCGGAGCTGGGGGCGCTTGTGCAAGTGCCGGTTGCCTATATACTGGCATGGGTGCCGCTTGGTATTGTGGTGGTCGAGGCGGATTGTTGCGCATGTTGAAGATGCAACTGGTCTCATCATGGCCGCCGACGACACAGATATGGCACCACAACCGTGGCGGTGGATTTGCTTGTGCAGTGAGCCTTGCTCGTAGGACTGGGCATTCATTTGCTGTATGATTTGCCAAGCAGTGTGGGCACCAGACATTTTCTCGCCGTGGATATGTTTGAGTTGGCGGCTGAGACAAGTGGAGTTTTTGATCCATGGCCTGCATCATATCTTCTTTCAACTTCAAGGTCATGGCCTCTAGGCGATCTTCATTGGATGTTTCGGCAGTGTCCTTCGATTTACCTTTTTTTGAGCGTTTATCTCGTGTATTTGATTTGGCATCATCACTGCTAGTGTCTGAATCTGTCATACCATCTTCGATGTCAATGGCTGCCGCATGAGCAGCACTGAATGTTTCATAGCTACTTATCTTTTTCATATCCTTGCGGATTTTATTTCTTAGACCTGCTATGAACCATGCCGTGAGGTACTTTGCATCTGGGCGTGGGTCACATTTGGCGATCAATCTCTTCATCTTTCCCAGGTATGTGCGTACATCTTCCCTCCGGCCTTGTTCGATCTTGCTGAGTTGGAGAGCGGGATCATCTTGTAGCCTCTCCGTTTGAAAGCGACGTTTGAATTCGGTTTGAAGTAGGTCCCATGTGGCATGTTCTTCCACGAGAAGGTCGAGGTACCATTCCGACGCCTCATCAGTTAAGGCCATTGGAAACCAAGCCACCTTAGTTTCATGGGATTGATCACCACCTGCTCGACATGCGGCATCAAAATGTTGGAGGAAGCGAGCAGGGTCTCCCCTACCATTATATTTGGGAAGTTCCAGTTTTCCCAAGGGGCGTCGGCCGTGATTGTTGTGATTTCGTCGATTGAAGAAGTTGTCAGCCTCGGCATCGAGCTCGATGTCCCCATCATGCTCATGACGGCGTCCAGCCATGTTGGGGCAAGGAGGAGTTAAAGGAAGTTGTTGAATCTCAGGGGGGGAGTCGGGGTAGAGGATTGGCGGGGGCGGTTGTTGCAGTGGAGTTAGTTGCAGATTGGGCGAGCGTTGGAGTCGAAGTCGTTGGCCGGAACGTAACTGCATGCAGATGGTGCGTGATTTGCCAAGGGTATCGCTACCCCAAGGGCGAGTGTGGAGGTGGTGCTGTTAGGAGAGTTAGAGTGGTGTTAGTTTGTGTAGGGACCGTCGTGTTAATAATGTGCCTAAGATTGTCCTACGTGTGTAGGGAAATGTGCCGGTGCAGACGGATCGTTAATCGGAGGTCGCGGCGTGAAAATACGAGTGAATTAATGCAAAATGAGGCCCACACGGAGGCGCGAATGAACGTGTGCTAGGGATGCCGAAATGGTGTGCAATGGGCTGGAAAAATACCCCGTAACGTGGTGTTTCCATGTGTGAAATCTGGGTTCAAACGGGGTTCAATTTGGGTCCCAAACGGATGAGTTTCGAGGGGTTAAAGGAGGGCTAAATTTGGCGTGTTGAGGGGTCCTAATGGTGGTGTGAATGGACTTTAAGTCCAACCGAGGGGTTGAAACCAAGTGACTCTAGTTAGACTAACTAACCTAGATCCTCCTAGTTACGATAACTGGGAGGTTTAACTAACTGTAGTTAGATACTAACTATAGTTAGTCTAACCTAACTGAGGGCTAACTAAACTAACCTAACCTCAAGTACTACTAACCTAACCTATGTCAACTAATCTAACCGAGGTTAACTAACTAACCTAGGGTTAACTAACCTAACCTAACTATGGTTAAACTAACCCTAGAGTTAATGTTAGGTTAGGTTTAGTTAAATTTTTATTATTATTATTTTTTTATTTTTTTGGTGTGTTTGGTTAGGTGGGGGGCTGCCCGGCGGCGGCGCCCGGGGGGGGGGGGGGGGGTTGGCGCGGGGGGTGGGGGGGTTGCGCGGGGGGTGAGGGAGGGCGAAGGGGTGCGCGGGGGGGGTTGGCGCGGGGGGGGTGAGGGAGGGCGAAGGGGTGGGGTGAGTGCGGGCTGGGGGGGCGGGGGAGGGCGGGGGGTGAGAGAGGACAGGGGACGGGGTGGCGCGGGCTGTGGGGGGCGCGGGGACGGCGGCGGGGGGGCGGTGCTGTGTGCGCCGCCGCGGGGGCGGGGCGGGGGACGGCGCGGGCGGGGGGCTGGCTGCGGGCGGGGGCTGGGCTGCGGGTGGGGGTGGCGTGGGGCGCGCCGCCGCGGGGCGGCTCTGGGCTGCGGCGGGGTGGCGCGGTGCGCACCGCCGCGGGGGGCGGGGTTGCGGGCGGGGGCGGCGCGGGGTCGCCGCCGCGGGGCGGCGGCCGGGGTGGAGGGGCGCGGGGCAGTGGCGCTGCGTGCGCCGCCGCGGGGGGGGTAGCGGGGGGGTAAGGGGGGGGGGTAAGGGGGAGAGAGAGGAGAGGGGGGGCGGAGGGTCGAACGTAAGGGGTGGGGGAGAGAGAGAGAGGAGCGAATGAGAGAGAGAGGGGGTGGGGGAGAACGAGGGGGGAGAGGGGAGCGAGTGAGAGAGAGAGGGGGTGGGGGAGGGGGAGGTGAGGGGGTGGGGGAGAACGAGGGGGGAGAGGGGAGCGAGTGAGAGAGAGAGGGGGTGGGGGAGGGGGAGGGGAGAGGGGGGAGGGGGAGATGTAGGGGGAGGGGGGAGAGGGGGAGGTGAGGGGGTGGGGGAGAGGGAGAGGGGGAGGTGAGGGGGTGGGGGAGAGGGAGAGGGGAGAGGGTGTGAGAGAGGGGGTGGGGGAGAGAGTGAGGGGGAGAGAGGAGAGAGGGAGTGAGAGAGTAGAGAGGGAGTGAGAGAGGGGGATGGGGGAGGGGGAGGGGGAGATGAGAGGAGAGGATGGTGGTGGAGGGGGGAAGGGGGAGGGGGGAGGTGGTGGAGGGGGAGATGAAGAGGGAGGGGGAGGGGGAGATGAGAGGAGAGGATGGTGGTGGAGGGGGGGATGAAGAGGGAGGGGGAGGGGGAGATGAGAGGAGAGGGGGGGGTGGAGATGAAGGGGGAGGGGGAGAGGGGGAGGTGGTGGTGGAGAGGGGGAGGTGGTAGTGGAGGGGGAGGGGGAGAGGGGGGTGGTAGTGGAGGGGGGGAGAGGGGGAGATGGTGGTGGAGGGGGAGGGGTAAAAGAGCAACAAAAAAAAACTGAAAGACGGAAATTGAAAAGCAAGGCGAAGTGGTTACCTGACGCTCTCCAAGTCTTTCTCGATGTAATGGGATTGTCGCGGAACAATGGACGGTGGGTGGAAGGCTAGGTCATCGCTGCGAGAAGGGCTCGATGTCACTTACATGGCGAGGATAGGAGTAAGGGGGCGGTCGATGGAGAGGGAGGAGTGTCTTGCGTGGGGCTCGGAAGGTGGAAGAGAATGGAGGCAAAAAGTGAAAGATGAAGAATGAGGGGGGGTGGAGTAGGTTTTTATAGGTTTGGATTTTAGGTTTAGGGTTTAGGTTTAGGGTTTAACCCTAAACTCTTCCCGAGCCATAACTCTTTATGGAGAGCTCGGTTTGCCTTTCTGTAAAAAGGTAAAATGATCGTAATTGAAAGCTCTACGCAACCGTGTCCACTACCTAGCCTAATTGTACATCATGTGGCTTTTATTTAAGAAATTAAGAAAATTTCTTAAGGTAGTAACCCAAAGTGGATGTTTGGGGTTGATATGTTTGGCTAGATTTGGAAAAATTTTTACTCTCCTTGCCCTTGAGTGGTATGTGCGTGAAAGTTTGAAGTAGTGACTTGTTTTACACCTACCTACGCATGTTTACTCGCTACTTGAGACGCTAGTCTCCCCGGCAGCGGTGCCAAATGTTGGCTCTTTCCTACTGCTTCCGTAGGAAGAGCTGGGTTCTCTATGTTGCAGGGTTCCGAGGCTTTTTGTCACCTACAGATATATTGGGTTTGTCGTTGTAGTATATGTGTAGCTTAGGACCTCGAGTCGTGTTCCGGTGAGAGACGTAGGCTTAAGTGTGGTGAGTAAACAAAATGCAAGCATGTGTAAAAGGCACGTAAACCATTGTTGTTGGGGTAATGAAGGCTTTCGCCTTCATTGGGGGTTGTAGGGTTTAGGAGGAGTTTAAGGGTTCAGAAGGAGGTTCCAGGGTTTAGAAAGAGTTCCAGGGTTCAGAAAGAGTTCCAGGGTTCAGAAAGAGTTCCAGGGTTTAGAAGGAGGTTCCAAGGTTTAGAAGGAGTCCAGGGTTAGAGGGAGGATTCAAGGTTCAGAGTAGAGTACATGGTGGAGAACTCGTCTCCCTCGTAGATCATGGAGTTCAAGGGTTTAGGAAAGCATAGGAGTGGGAGAGGAAGAAGGTGTAAGAGCATGGGTGAAGCAAGAGAGAGAGGAGGAAGGAGGAGGAGGGAAGAGGAGGAGGGAGGGGGAGGAGAGAGGAGGAGGAGGAGGAGGAGAAGGAGGAGGAGGGAGGAGGAGGAGAAGGAGGAAGGAGGAGGGAGGAGGAGAGGGAGAGGGTGGGTTGCAGGGTTGGAGGAGAGGGGAGAAGGGTTGCAAGGTTAGGACATGCTTTTGGACGTGCAGTGCAAGGAAGCATGGACACTTGAGACAAATGCTTGGAATACCAATGTAGACTCAACACAATGCCCCAAGAGTGTGGGCTTCATTCCATTATGGGGTATTTATACAAGTTGGAGAGCTTCTCTCTCTGCATGTAACACAAAGTCGTATCACAAAGTTGTAACACAAAGTTGTATCACAAAGTTGTAACACAAAGTTGTAACACCTTCTCTCTCTACATGTAGAAGTTGTAACACAAAGTTGTAACACAAAGTTGTTACACAAAGTCGTAACACAAAGTCGTAACACAAAGTTGTGTCACAAAGTTGTAACACAAAGTGGTAACACAAAGTTGTGTCACAAAGTTGTAACATAAAGTTGTGTCTAGAAGTTGTAACACAAAGTTGTAACACAAAGTTGTAACACAAAGTTGTATCACAAAGTTGTAACACAAAGTTGTATCACAAAGTTGTATCACCTTCTCTTTCTTCATAAGTTCATGTTGGCACAGAGTCAACAAGGAGATATGGTCACTTGTTGACTTGCCTAAGGGCAAGAATGTCATAGGCCGCAAATGGGTTTACATGTGAAGAATAATGCAAATGGTAGTGTGAGCAAGTGCAAGGACTATTTAGTGCCTAAAGGATATCATGAACAATATGGCATTGATTATGGATATGATCAACAATATGGCATTGATTATGAAGAGACTTTTAGCCCAATGTCCACGATGGTAACAATTCGGATGGTGGTCGCATTAGATACAACTAATGGTTGGAAAATGAATAAGATGGATGCAAGAAATGTATTCTTGAGTGGAGACTTATTGGAACTAGTTTATATATGCAGCAACCTATGGTAATGAGGATTCCAGGTATTTATACAGAGTATGTAGATTGTAGAAGGGAATATATGCCAGATATCGATACAGAGCATGTAGATTGTGGAAGGAAATATATGGGTTGAAGCAAGCACCACGAGCTTGGCATGGTCGCATTAGTACTTATTTGCAGCAGTTGGATTTTTATGCATGTCTAGTCAACCCATATCTCTTTGCATTAGTCACAGGGAGTGACAAAGTGCTGATCATTCTGTATGCGGATGATCTCATAGTCACAAGAAATGATAAGCAGCTCATAGCTCAAGTGAAATCTTAGTTGCACGCTAAGTTTGAAATGAAAGATCTGGGAGAGATGCATTTTATTTCTTGGCATATAGGTCACTAGGGAAGGTGATGGCACATGGATGTTGTAGCACTAGTTTGCTTTAGGCATGCTGGAAAAGTATGGCATGACTGCATGTCATCCCATAAGTATAGTACTTGATCTGAATGCTAAGTTATTGCATGTATGGGTGATGAGATAGAAGATCCAAACATGTATCACATGGATGTTGATTGGGCAATTAGTGCAGATGATAGGAGGTCAACATTAGTGTATGTGTTCAATTTAGTAAGGGCTGCAATTTCATGGTCTTTAAAGAAGCAACCAATCGTTGCATTATCTTCTACACAAGCTAAATCCTAAGGGGAAGAAATTGCAACATGTGAGGCCATCTGGTTATACAATCTAGTAGCATAGAACACCTATGATGTGGTGGATGTGGTACTTCTTTATTGTTATTTTTAGCAGCATCATCCTAGCTAATAATCCTATGTTTTATGCTTGCACAAAACATAGAGATCCACTACCATCACATTCAAGAGAAGATCATCAGTGGAGAGGTAGGCTTGCAACATGTCTATCAAGGAGCAAATTGCAGAAATATTCACAAAGGCATTACACCATGAGAAGTTTGATTGCTTATACCAGTTTATGGGAGTACATTTCTTGAGTAGTGCAAGCTCAAGCAGTCATCCTCCTCGTAACTTGAGCTTTAGGGGGAGTGTTGAGATGTATGGAGACGCATGTTGCTAACTACTTTCTCATATATTGATAGACAGAGCATACTGTTGATCAATAAGTAGGACACACAACTTATCTTATCCCACATTCTAGATGTAGTTGTGTTGGTGTTCTTAGCATCCATGTATATATGGCACACTTATTTTCTATTGTATTGTGTGAGATGTGTGAATTCATGAGAAAGTAATGAGGCACACAATGCAAAGCTTTATTCCAAGAGTGGTTACATATACAGGCAAATGCCTCCATGTAGGTAGATCCTAGATCCATAATTATCTCTATGATTATCTCAATCAGTCACCTCCTACGATCACTCACTCATCACATCAACCTGACACACCTAACTGATGAGTCACTAGAACCTTCTAGCACACCTACACTCACACACTCCTTGCATAGGACTCCAAGCCCATAGGCATACACACACACACATCAATTTGCCCCTTCATTCCCCCTCACAAATTGATGACCTCATCCCTCAATAGTAGTACATGGGATGCTCCATGGCTTGCCCACCATCATGTGGCAACACACATGGCCCCAACCTGTGACTCACTCTTTGGATTCTTGGTTTACAACTGGGAGATAGACAATGACTATGTATGAAAAGTCCAATGAGTCCAACAAGGAAAGAATCTCAAAAGACTAACAATCATTTAAGGATAGACTATCCATGGCAGAGAACCATTATTGACCTCACACACACATAACTTAGAAAACATATGGATCCTCACCCTTGTCAGAATTGACTTGGGTGTTGTAAGTAGTGAGAGCTTTGACATTCTCTGGTCCTTCTTCTTCTTCTTCAGTTTCTCCTTCCTCAACAAGATTGACTGAACATCTCTTGTTGGCATAACATTCCTTTTCAAAGTGTCTAGGTTTGCCACAAAAGTTACATTTCATTTTGCTCTTTCCCTTGAAGTTGCTTTTGGCCAAATATGCCCCTTCTTTGTAATCACTTCTTTGTTTGATCTTTCTCTCCTCTTCCAAGAGTGATGCTTCAATTTCTACCAGACTTATCTCTGGAATATTGGTGAGTGTGGTTACAATAGTGCCATATTCTTTAGTGAGACTTCTAAGTAAGATGGCAATTACAATATCTTCATCAAGATTAAACTTGATGCCAGATAACTGTGTCAAAATGCTCTTCATCGAATTTAGATGTGAAGAGATGGACTCCCCTCTATCCAATTTTAAGTCAAAGAACTTGATAAGCAAGCTAAACTTAGAGCATCTTCCCTGTGCTCCAAAAACATGCTCAAGATGACTCCTGTAGCATGAGCAGTCTCATATCCATCAATGTGATGAATAAAGGAATCACTCAAACCAAGAGCAATTACAGCAAGTGATTTTTCATCTTTTGGAAGCCATGAAGCTTCTCCTTCTCTAGTTGTAGGTTTAGTTTCTTTTCCATTTGCTACCTTCCATATTCCCTTTTTCATGAGAATAAACTTTAGCTTTGTTTGCCAAGTGTGGAAACCCTCTCCTTTAAACTTATCTATTTTCAGTTTGGAAGCCGTTTTGGGAAGGTCTTACCAAATTAATGGCAGTGTCTAATCCCTTTACAAAAGCTCAAGCTTTCTGAACAAAGAAATCACCTTCACCATATAGATGCAAATTGCAAGATAAGAATTCAAAAAATCCTAATTGTTTGGCATATTCATAACCAGTTGGCTTCTCCCACAACCTCTTAACTGGGGTCTTCTTCACCTTGTACTTTGTCTTTGTAGTCTTCTTGACATTTGAAGAGCTTTGAGAACTTGAAGTTGGCATGTTGTCAAGAGAATGACATCAATTGAACTTGGAAGAACATTCTTTGAACTGAAAGAGCACACTTTGAACTGAAACTTGGAAGAACAATATCTGAACTGCACTTTTACTCCTCAAGCATTTAGTGTAGCATAAAAAAACTCCAAAAAAATACACTAGAAATGCTTGCAAAGAACATGGAAACTTTGGAGGCTTGATACCTCACTTCAAGCATCACCAAGTTAGCTGCTTTTGCTGTGCAATCATAGATCTATATGCAAGGAAGACTCAAAACAAACCATAGCTGAAATAGCGCATTATATCCCCCGGGGCAGCAGCATCTTCTTCACTTGAGGAAACTCTGTCTTCTCAGAAGTCGACTGGTTTTTTGCTGAGAACTCCGTCATCTCTATACCAAAGCACTCCAAATATCTACAAAGGGTAGTTCTAGTTATAGAGAAAGCTTGGCTCAGAGGAATTGCAAGGTAAGTGACTGAGGTGAGCAGCATTGCAAAAACGGCATAGAACAGACAGAGAGGTGGTGCATAGACATGGCGACAAATTTCTTCAATCCCACCAGTCAGATATGTCGCCCATGAGTGAGGAAGGTCTAACTGAAGCGGTTTCTCAAATCATTGCGTGGATGGAGAGAACTAAGCTTCCCAAGTTCAAGGTAGAAGAGGGAGAGATAGGAAGCATTTGGGAAGAAGATAGAATTTAGTTGGAATCTACTTGGAATCTCATTCTAGGCACTCAGATTCTAACCAAGCTCTAATACAACGTGTGAATTCATGAGAAAGAAATGAGGCACACAATGTAACGCTTTATTCCAAGAGTGGTTACATATATGGGCAACTACCTCCATGTAGGTAGATCCCAGATCCATAATCATCTTCATGATTATCTCCATCAGTCACCTCCTATGATCACTCACTCATCACACCAACTTGACACACGTAACTGATGAGTCACTAAAACCTTCTAGCACACCTACACTCACACACTCCTTGCATAGGACTCCAAGCCCATAGGCATACACACACACACATCAATTTTCCCCTTCAAGATAATCATTTGAAGGCTTCCTCCATCTTCCCCTCTCTTACTATGTGTGCTCTACATGATTCATGTCACTTCTGTAATGCTACTAGCTTCAAAAAATCTTCATGGGTCTTTGTTAGATTAATAATCTCTCTAGGAAATGCAAATCCACCTAGGTGAAACCCGTAGGCAACCAAACATGCAAGGACTTATCGTAGAGTGGTGTAATCAATTGGTTGGATAAGGGCTTGCATCGATAATACAAAATGTTAGATGGACTCATTCTTCTTCTACTTTATTTTACTCAGCTCGGTGTAGACATCCTTCTGATTGATCTACTATTTGAATTGAATTAGAAAAGATTTAGACATATGCTACAAAGAAAGACTCATCGATGTCTAGGACTCTACACAGGTTCTCTTTGGACTAGATGACTTGAGAAACTTGTTCTACCTTGGGTTCCTCAGTTTAATACTCTAAGACTCTCTCTTGGTTTGCTGGTTCTATGAACCAACTTCCTAATTTTGCAAAGGTTCTTCTATGAACTATTGGACCGCCCGCATTCATTGCACTTGAACGCTAGATCAACAACTCCATTCCAAACAAAAACCACACAACCTAAAACCTAGTGCAATAACCCCCTTTGCATTAGTTGAACCTACCCACTAGTGCAACATTATCATCCCCATTAGTTTCACATATGAACTAATGCAACAAACCATCCCGATTAGTTGCACCTATGCACTAGTATAATGAATTAGCTACACGTATGCACTAGTGTAACAACCCCATCCCCATTAATTGCATCTATGCTCTAGTGCAACAAGCCCATTTCATAGAAAACCCATAAAGCCTAGAGATTCAAACATTTTGAACTCAAATAAAAATCAAGAAAAGGCCCTCAAATTACTTACCACTTGTGATTACATGCCCTAATGTATAACAACATGCATTCTACATGACTAGAGTGCACTCATGCATCCTACAAAACTAGAGTGCACTCATGCACAACCTAGGGCACAAGTACATCCAAAATCAGTTAAGAAAACAATAGTATTTCAAGGGGAAAACAACATCCAACCTCGTAAAGTGGATGCTAATTCACAAACCCTAAGGTTTTTGCACCTATATCACCATCTAGAAATGCATTGGCATGATACCGAAATAGCTATTCAATGAACCTAGATGAATTTTTATTGAGAAAAACAATATTTTAGTCTCTTTAGGCACGTAGCATTGTGGAATGAAAAGGAATTCTAGCTTCTCGTTGAACCCACGTGTCACATTTTAAATTTAAATCTCAATACTTAAGAAAAATGAAGGGCAAGTAAATTCTCTAGCCCATAACCATCCCACCTTCTGGAACTGCATTTCTTTTCTCATGCTTTGCAAAAGCAAACCTCTTGAGAATGAATTTGTTATTGCACTTTCTCCTGATAGAAAAGATGCTGTTGAGAACAACCAGTGTACCGATGGAGCTGTGCAGTGGTTCGAATACAATGACCTTTCCTCTTGCGCGGGTGAAGCACATTATCAAGTTGAACAAGGAAATCTATGTCGTGGTGGTCGCAAATGCCAGCCATTTGGTTGCGCATGCATCGTAACTTTTCCTCGAACATTTGACCCAAAATTGCCTATGGCTCAGTTCTCAAAAGAAAACGCAAGACCATTCAAGGAGAGGATCTCAAGAAGCCATTTGGCTATGCATGCATCAGAGATTTCCTCAAACATTTGACCCAAATTGTCTATGGCTCGGTGCTCAGAAGAAAGTGGAAGACCATTCAAGTTGAGGATACCAAGAATGGAATTAAAGCCGAGTGCCGTGTATCATCCACTTTCCAACAGATAGGCTTTGTTTCAACAACATTATGAGATTGTAATTTGATCGATTCTTGGATCTTCAGAGAAGCACAATATTTTCAAAACTTATTATCCTCCTACTAAACTTTGTGATTTTGCAGCGTTTGAGTACAACGGTACTGAGCATGCTCCATACCTTCGAGTAATAATGGAACCATATTATGTGTGGGTCGGTCATCTTCGCAATTGCAATAGTAAGGCCTCTTCAACCTTGACACTATCCATCCCTTACAGTAGCATCACATCATCGTGTAACCTCAATTTGTTTTATCATTGAAAGGAATGATCCATCACAATTTCCTCCTCGAGATCCAAATGAATTTGATGCCAAGAGGCCCTCTCAGTTTCCCCCCTACATTTCTCTACTCATTGTCCTAGGAAGATCCTCGTGTCGACGAAGGCATCTTGGAGATCAAGTCCAATGATACGATTTTAACACTAACATAAGGAGGCTATAATGATCTGGACTTGGTCCATCAGATCCATCTTATAAGCTTCTTGACACATGCAGTTCAAAATTTTCCCTTCCCCTATTTCGTTCTCATTTATGAACCTTGGCTACTCATCTCTGGTAGGAAGTAGGCTTCGTTGTTTTAGTGGATATCAATCTTGCACAAAGTTATCTTCTTGAACTTAAGAGAATAGCTATAATGAGGTAGATATATGATGAAAAATCCTCTCATTTTCAAGTGTCGTCAGTGCCTGAGAGAGTGCCTTGTAGCTAAAAGTTTGCATTCGATGTGTCTATAGACTGCCATTTTCAGATGTGTGGTCGATGTTTGGTGAAGGATTACACCCATACTTTTCGAAGATACTTCAAAGAGACCTCGCTCCATTCTTATTGTAAGGAAACATCTAACTTCTGGTAGGTCTCTCTTATAAACTAATTCCAAAGTTCTATCTTCATAGTGGTAGTTATTTTGTTACTCTCTTTACAATTTTATAGGGAGATACTTCAAAGCTTACGCCTAACATTGCATGTGATGGTTTCACAGGTTCACAACATTTTATTACTTTCAAATGGATTATATTACCACTGTACAATTATCTTATAATGAAAATACTATTGGAGTAGCATGGAGACAAGATGGAGATACCAAGATGATGAAAAGAGAGATTATTCATGAGAGATATGCCCAATATATAGGCACAAGTTACATCCAAGAGTGACATCATATGTGAGCTCAAGAGAGCATCTAGATCCATAATTTTCTCCTAGTATCTCTCAATCAGGTCCATGATTCTCTCAATCACACCTACTAGAACCTTCTACCACCTAACCTAGTCACTCTAACCACCATGTGGTGGCATACAAACTTACACAGACCTTGTACCCCTAGGTACACCCCATTACATCAATTTGTCCTTCATTCCCCCCCACAAATTTGTTGGAATACTGAAAGGAAAGAGTAGAGTTGACACAAATTCAGAATACTTGCTTGTAGAATGAAGAAGAAAGAGGTCCTTAAGTAGGCACCTCATACAAGGTCACTGACATCACTGATGACCTCAAAGCTCCACAATCATCTCCTCAATCTGCTCCTAGATTCTCTCAATCACCCTATGTGGCTTTTCCACCACCTAACTGTGCTTGTGGGCACCTAACTGTGCCTCTAGCACTCACACATAGAAACATAAGGTGTGCCTGAGGCATACACCTTGAGATATCCCAACAAACCCCCCCTCAAGGAAATGCCTCAGGCTATGTCAAGGATACATCTAGTCTCATAGTTTCTCATGCCATCTCATGGTGGTCAAGGATAAATCTATGGCTAGGTTCTCATGCTAGCAGGGGTTCCCTTGGGTGTAAGGTAACAAAAAGGGATACAAACAGACCTTCCAATGGTTATCTCCCTTGCATGTACATGCACACAATGTCTACAAGAGGTACCATGGAACAAAACATACACATGGCCTACATCATAAGGTGACCAGAGGTGTTTACAAAACACACAACACACAATAATTTATTTTCATTCATTTTGGAGGACTATCCAGGCTGAGTACCTTGACATAAAAAGAGAGATCTGGAGCATACATAGAGATGAGTTTAAAATGCATAATCTTCATGGGATGCCTCATCTTGTGGAGGCAAAATATCCATGTCAAGGCAAGGTCTTACCACATGGGCAGTGTCTAGTGCCTTATAAGATGGTGCTATGATAGAATAAGTGGATCTGAAAGTCATATCCTTCAAGAGAACAATTATCTTGTCATCTCCATAGTTGTGTAGAGAAGCATATCTTAGGTGTCTGACCTTCATCTTTTTCTTGTACTTGGAGTCAAATAAAAATGCCATGAGAGGGTAGATCTCTGTAGTTGCTTCCTTTTTGGCAACCATTGTTTTGGCAATCTTCAACAAGGAAGTCAGGTTGGCATTTTCATCCTTTGTAGCATAACAAGACATTGCTTTATGTTTTGGCTTTTCACATATTTGGCATAAGCAAGCCATGAGAGGCTCTAACCCAAGTATTGGGTAGTGTCTTCTCTCTTACAAGGCAAAAATAACTGAAATACTTCCAAAGTATAGGCACTTGATGTAGCAAATAGTAGTGACTAGTTTTCAAACAATGATGCTACTTTTTGCATGCTTCATAGAAGTGAATGAAATAAACACTTTCCAATCACAACCAGGTCTAGCAAGTCAAAACAAAACTGAAGCAACACTTGTAGTGAAGTTATTGAAAACTTCAAAAGCTCAAAAATGCTAGAGTAGCATTTTATGTAGCATCATCCTCAAAACTTGTCCAAAACTGTCAAAAATGAAAAGCTGAACTTGGAGGGCTTGTAGCTCACTCTTCAAAGCAAGGAAAAGAGGGCTTTCTGAAGCAAAAGAAAGCTCATATACCAGAGAAGGTCCAGCACAGAGGTTGGACGAAATGGTGCGCACTTTTGCCCGGGAGAGTTGCTACAGGCTGAAACTGATTTTTGACGATTTCTCCCTCGTTACTGAACCAAATGACTTGAAAAATGGCTCAAAATCTTCGTCTTGAGGTCGCCCATCTACTCCTAAGAGGGCTCAGGCAATGGCGGAGCAGGCAGGGAGTATTGAGCAACAGAAGAAATTCGCTGTTTGGAGAATGGCAGCCACCACAGACGTTTTTTCTTCAATTGCTTGCAGGTGGAAGTTCGCCCATACTAGAGGAGTTTCCAGCTCAGAGGGTTTGGGCAATGGTCGTTTGTAGATGGAGAACCAAGCTCTCAAAGATTTTGGGAAGAAAGAGGAAAATGGAGAAGAAGAAGATGAAGAAGAAGATGATGATGTGGCAAAAATGGGCTCAAGGGGGATCAAATGGCTCTGATACCATGTTGGAATACTGAAAGGAAAGAGTAGAGTTGACACAAATTCAGAATACTTGCTTGTAGAATGAAGAAGAAAGAGGTCCTTAAGTAGGCACCTCATACAAGGTCACTGACATCACTGATGACCTCAAAGCTCCACAATCATCTCCTCAATCTGCTCCTAGATTCTCTCAATCACCCTATGTGGCTTTTCCACCACCTAACTGTGCTTGTGGGCACCTAACTGTGCCTCTAGCACTCACACATAGAAACATAAGGTGTGCCTGAGGCATACACCTTGAGATATCCCAACAAAATTGATGACCTCATCCCTTAGTAGTAGTACATGGGATACTCCAATGGCTTGCCCACCATCATGTGGCAACACACATGGCCCCAACCTGTGACTCACTCCTAAGACTCTTGGTTTACAATTGGAGGATTGTACAATGACTATGTATGGAAATCCCCATGGGTCCAACAAGGTAAAACCTCAAACAAAGGACTAACAATCATTTAAGGATGGAATATCCATGGTAGAGGACCATTATTAACCACACACATACAAACAAATCTACTTTGAAGATGTGGGGAAATTCCCCCCTTTGATGGCATATCTTGTCCTTTTCCTCCTCTTCTAAGCTACCATAGTGTGAGGTACATTGTCATTGGAGAGGATCTTGATGTAGCCCTTCTATACTTTTCCTTCTTGAATTTCATCAATGTAGATCATCTAGCAATCTTTCTTCTTGTGATTCTTCATAATTCCCTTGGAATGTCCAATCTTCTTGTACATTTGTTCATGTTTTAACTCAAGGAAAATATTCATGGAGAAGAGGGTCTTACCACTTCATTGCAAGGGCAGTGTCTACTCTTGTACAATGATAAAGGATATTATCAAGACAATTATCATATGCAAAGAGCATATACCACTTCAAAATGACATATGAAACTCAAAGAAAAGGTGAAAAGAGTTCCATACTAAAGTTTTTCAAAATGCCAAACTGTCATAAGCATCAAATGCTACAACTCTAATAGCATAAACTCCAAAATCTCTCAAAATCTGTTGCAGAAAAATTCCAAACTTGGAGCACTCATATCTCCCCAACCATAGATCCAAATAAGAGGCTTTTAAAACCAAATTGAAGCTTATATATATTACTCCTCATACAACAGAGGTTTGGAGCAATTCTACTTAGAACATTAGAGAGAGATGCGCCTTTTTTGACTAGTTTTTCCTTGTTTTCTCCTTCCTCTGTAGACCAAATGCACTCAAACTTGAACAGCAGCTAGCTCATAAGGTTTCCCAACCTCCCCTAAGAGGAATTGACGAAATTCAGCTCCAGCAGGTAGCATTGCACAAAATGGCGTAGACTATAGATGTGTTAGCACGGGCAGAGGAAGCGACTATTCTCTAATTCCTCCTAGCTAGGGATTTGCCCCATCATAGAGATGCTTGACCTCAAAGGGAGTTGACAATGGCTCAAAGAATGAGGAGAACAAGCCTAAGGAAAAAACATGGGAAGAGAGGGAAGAAATCCTTCATTTTGGAAGAAGATGATGACATGGCACTCAAAGAGGGCTCAAGGAGGGTGAACATGGCTCTGATACCACATGTGGGAGTAGCATGGAGACAAGATAGAGATACCAAGATGATGAAAAGAGAGAGTTTATTCATGAGAGATATGCCCAATATACATGCACAAGGTACATCCAAGAGTGACATCATATGTGAGCTCAAGAGAGCATCTAGATCCATAGTTTTCTCCCAGTATTTCTCAATCAGGTCCATGATTCTCTCAATCACACCTACTAGAACCTTCTACCACCTAACCTAGTCACTATAACCACCATATGGTGACACACAAACTCACACAAACCTTGTACCCCTAGGTACACCCCATTACATCAATTTGTCCTTCAAATACCATTCTGTAAACAACTATGCTTGATTCCTTAATGGGTTTCACTAATTGACGCTCGCTTTTGAAATAGGGGGGATGGGAAGATTGATCCGAGCTATAAAGTTTTGGGCAAAGTTAATGCATTAGGTAATTGCTAGTCACTATGCATGTATTTTCCTATGAGAAAATGGTAGTTCAAATCAGGCAATGTCCCCGAATACGTTCCTTTCAAAATATTGGTCTCTGTTTTATGAAGTTCTAGTGATCTCCATCGAATCTTCATGGTTATTTGTAATCATAGGAAAATTGGATGGATTGCCTTGTCAATGTTCCATCCTTGGAGAAGTAGAAAGAGCTTTGTTACAATGACGTTATTCATTTTTCACCAAAGTTCTTGTGATAGTTGGATTCAACTTTACTGCAAAAGCAATTACCGCATTAGCTTTAAAAATCTAACGGGCTGAATATGCATTGTGTTAATGGCTCGTACATATGCAATTAGGGGAGGATGTCTATTACAGGCTAGCACCATCACCAGGTTGACTAAATGCAAAGTCTTATGTCCCAAATATGAAGTTCTATGTGCCAAATTCAAATACAAATGTGTGGTTATGTGCTAAATGTAAAGTAATATAAGCCGAATGCAAAGTGCTATGTGCCAAATTCAAATTGAAATGAACCCAAGGAAGGGCACGTTCCTTGTCTTATAAAATTTTGAGAGGAAGTGTGCCAACACTCCGCCACAAAAATTTGTGGTTATGTGGTTAATGCAAAGTACTATGTGCAAAATGCAAAAGCTATGTGCAAAATAAAAAGTGCTTTGCACCAAATTCAAATTGCCATGTGCTAAATTCAATTTTGTAAAAATAAGACTTGTAGTTATATGCTAAAGTTCAAATAAAACATATACTTTTGTCAATGTAGCTACCTGCATTTCACTTATGCTTCAGGGATTATGATACTCCAACTCTATGTTTAAATGTCTTAATGTCCTAAACAAGTATGCAGGTGAACGGCCTTTGATGGAAGCCATGAAACTAGCTTATTTAAGTATGCAATGCATAAAGATATGTGTGTTGATTCTCCTCCCACACTAACAAGTGGCTACAAATGAAATGCAAAGCGCCATGTACAAAATGCAGTTCTAGGTACCGAATTCAAATTGCTATATGCTAAATGCAAAATGTTATGTGATCAATTTAAAGTGCTATGGGCCCAAGCAAGGGTACTGTGACATGAAGTTGGGGGTAATGAAACTTCACGCACCTCTTAGCTTCCAAGGGGGTAAAAACTACCATAGAAATAAACAGTCATACACAAAGACTCATAACTTTTTACAGTAGTATCTCATTCAAGATCTAATTACATAGAAACATGCACCTTAAAGAGAGCTTTGTGGTGATATGAGTTTCATTGAAAATGGATAACCGATTGAAGAGATATGGATAGTTTACTGAAAGGGGATAAAAACTATCATGAAAACAGACTGTCAAACATAGAGACTCATAACTTTTTATAGTAGTATCTGATTTAAGATCTAATCACATAGGAACATGCGCCTTAAAGAGAGCTTCATGCTGATATAAGTTTCGTCGAAAATAAATAAACGATTGAAGAGATATGGACAGATTATTGAAAAGGGGTAAAAACTATCATGAAAACAGACTGTCAAACATAGAGACTCATAACTTTTTACAGTAGTATTTGATTTAAAATCTAATCACATAAAAACATGTGCCTTGAAGAGAGCTTCGTGCTGATATAAGTTTTATCAAAATCGAACTACCGAATAGAAAGTCATGAGCAAAACACTAACAGGGGGTCAAACTGTCATCAAAACTACCCTCCACCCATGCTAATTTCGCCTGAGCAAACTACTCCCTCAAGGCTACACAATTATCAACGATCCAATACCCCTAGAATTTGCCTAAAAGAGAGGAAGAATCTTGTATGGTGGCTCGGGAAATAGATGGACCATGTGTGCACAGTGAGTGGCCGAACAAGAACTACTTTAGAGACTTGAATAGAGAGAGAAAGAACATAGGAATGGAGACTCAAGGAAAATGATGAGAAGTGACTTTCATTGCCATGAGAGTGAGACTCCACTCAAATACATTAAAATACTACAAATACAAGGGAGAAGAAGAGGTTTCATACGTACAAGAGGGAGCCGAAGCTCCAAGACTACTCATAGAGAGAGAACAAACTAGAGAGAGATGGACTCAAGAGTCTATATAAGAGAATATCTACAAGAGGGAGAGAAGGCTCATGGAAGAGGCTTGAGGCAACCAGAGCTACAGCAACATGAGGCCTAATGGTGGAAGAGATGATGAAAAAGGGAGAGGAGGGCTCCTTTTATAGAGATTTTGTCACCCTCCTTCACCCATTTACAATTGTTGCATGTAGATTCTTTTCCCCATCAATCAAATAAGCCCGTATGTCACCATCCATGTCCTTTTTGGCTACTCTTGCCATGTGTCCCATCAAAAGATGCTCAAGACTCTTAAAATATTGAGAAAGTCAAGAGTCTCCCCACATGGAGCCCATAGGGACCCTCTCTTTTCCATATGTCTGCATCCTCCTTATTCCACATAGGAATTCTAGAAGGATTCCTCTTAACTCCACACTCCTCCACATGCCTTCCACACGCTTGGCATGTGGCATCAATTATACTATTGGAACACATGGACATGAGCCCACCTCTTTATATAACTCACTCTTCCTATTTTCTAAAAACCCCATAATATCCCATATACAAATAACTCTCACCCCATACCTCCCCCATACCAAGGTATTTATAATTCATACCTATGGTATTTTACAATGATCCATTCCACTCATCCTTTCAATCCCATACAATATCTTAGAAAATAGAAATAAGTGAGAGCCGCTAGGCTATCACTTGATACTCAAACTCTTATCAAACATAGAAGAAAAGAATACCAATGCCAAATTAAAAATATCAATTTTTGGCATCACATCTTTCCCCCCTAGCAGATCCTCTCTAATGACAGAGAGGGTCTGTTGGCCCTCAAGGTGGTCGAGCATAGAAGAATTTAAGGCGATACTCATTGGTGCATTCGGGTATCACCATGCCATCAACATCCTCAAGCTGATAGGTTCTATTCGTGAACTTCTTTCTGGCTCGATATGTTCCCTCCCATCGGCCCATAAACTTTTTGTCTAGCCGCTTGTCCAGACGGCTATCAAATCTCATTGCCAAATCTCCTTTTGCAATATCTTTCTTCTTGCATAATTTGGTGTCAAAATAGGCCTTGCGCCTTTTTTGAGAAGCTTCCAAGTTTTGTAAGGCCTGTAATTTGCATTCATCCAAGGCTTCTAGCTGTACCAAGCGTTGAGCATAGGCATCCTCTTGTCCTTCTTTTCTTGCAACAGCAATGCGAAGACTATGTATCTCCAATTCAATGGGCAAAATGGCTTCTATTCCATACACTAGTTGGAATGGTGTAAACCCAATAGCTAGTTGTGTGTGGTTTTGTAAGCCCATAAAACTTCTGCCAAGTGCCTATCCCAATGCCTTTTCTTGGTGTCTACAAGCTTTTCCATTGAATTGCACAACAATCCATTTGTTTTCTCAGCCAAGCCATTACATTGGGGATAGTATGGCGTGGACATGCTATGATTTATCTTTAGCTTATGCACCACATCTTCAATTAGTTCATTTCTAAAAGAGGTTCCTCCATCAGTGAGAATTTCCAAAGGACAACCAAAGCGTGAACAAATTTGATCAAAGAGAAATTTTGCAACTGTGCTTGCCTTGCTATTGACTGTGGCCTTGGCCTTTGCCCACCGAGTCACATAATCAGTGGCCACCAATAAATAATGAGATGAACGAGGGAGTGGTCCCACAAAGTCCAACCCCCACCTCTCAAAATGGTCCATATGCTGGAATAGGCTTCAAGGGCCCATGAATCAATTGTCGCCTTCCAAACTTTTGGCATACTTTACACACCTTCTTATCATTTCCCTACAAAATGAATTCTCCAGTACCCCACTTTTGAATAGCCTTCACCTTGCGTAGCCAAGGCCTTCCCAAAATCAATGGATAGGCACGTGCATCTGGCTTGGTAGGGATCACCTAAAAAGTAGTTGGGACGAAAATTCCACATACATCCACTTCTAGATTCTTCACAACTCCCAAGGTCTTAACCCTAGTGTTGTCAGCCAATTTGGTGCGATAAGGAGAGGTAGTACTAGAGTATTTTAAATCAGCATCTATCATGGTCTTCTCACTCATGACATTAATCGATGCACCTCCATAAATGTACACATTAGAAATCACTTGACCATCAACGATCACATCAACCATAGGTACATCATCACCAACATCTATATCTACCTTTTGAACAATAGGGATGGAACTTTTCTTCTTTTTCTTCTTTGACACTCTTGTGCTTGCTAGCTTTCCCCATTCTTTCCGTAGTTTTGGAGACAAAGCAAGTAATTGACCAAAGGTGATATGAGCTTCCTTTTCTTTAAGGTCAGACAACAAGTCATAGCTTCCAATGCCTTGTCCTAAAGGAAAGTCTGACTGGCTAATTCTCCTTCTAGATGCCTTTTTTTTCTTACTATGGCGTTCCTCTTCCTGATGTTCCTCATCTACTTCTTCCTTGCTTTCTTCTTCTTCTTTTTCTTTACCACGCTCCCATTTAGCCATCATTACCTCTTTTTCCTCATCCCCTGAAGAAGCTTCTAACAAGGATACTTGTTTTTCTTCTTTCTTTCTCAATCTAGGACACTCAGGGTGATAGTGACCTTTTTCACTACATTCATAGCAAGTGACCCCACTCTTATCTCGAGGCCTATCTTCACTCTTTGGTGCTCTAGGTTGTCGTGCATTGACCAAATGCAATTTCAAATCAGCAAACTCTGCCATCAATTGGGAGATATTATGATCTAACTCAGAGGACTTTGGTACCTGAGGAGTGCCCATTACCTCCACCTTAGAAGTTGAAGCTGTTGAAGACACAAAAGAGGATTCGATCTTTAAAGAAGCTTCTTTCTTGGTTGCAATGTGAAGTGCCTCCACGTATGTTGTTGGATCTTTACTCATTACTTTTGAGCAAAGATGAGGCTCCAAAGCCATAACAAATTTGCTCATCTTTAAGTGCTCCATCCCTGAGAGACTTTGAGGGGCCGATGATGCAGATGCCACAGCTCGCAAAGCTGCCCTTTCATACTTTGTCCATTAAACTTTATATCGGATTGCCAATGGAGAGACCAACTCACCCTCTCCTTGATAGAACTGGTCCAACTGCAACATCAAAGCATTTGGTGACTCCACTGCCCCAAATCTCTACTTCATTGCTGCCACCACTTGGTCCTAGTCCTCCTTGGTAGAGTCCGGTAAGGCCTCATGCCAACTCAAGGCTACACCTTCAAGAGAATTAGGCAAAATCTCCGCCCGATCCTTCATGGACCATCCAGAAAGCCGGCATCCTCAAACAAAATCTCGAAGATAAGACTCCAGGTCTTCCCCTTGGGTCCCTCGAAACACTGGAATCTTCACCGTGATGAAACACAAAAAGAAAACACCAAGATCCAAATAATATTCCAAACAAGATCTAAACAAGATCCCACAGAGCCTTAGTATACCAAGACCAACTTATTATGCATAACCACTTGTTGAAAAACCCTCCACAATGTGATCCTCAACAAAATCTTAAAAAATAAGTGACCAACCAGCACCATGAAAACATTGTGTATACATGCATTCAAGAATCACCTTTCTCATAATTGGAATTGCACATAACAGCTTCAAGATTCATCATTTGCATAGCAAAAGAAGTTGAAAGCATTGAGAATCACCACTCCACTGTTATAGTCAAAAACTGCCCAAAGACTCATCTCTTCTTCACACCAAGCTGCCAGTGCATGAAACAATCCCAATCTATCATTGTGCCTGCTGACGGCGTTGTCGATTCACTAATATATTCAAGAGTGCAAACATAAAGGATATGATCATAATGATCGTGCAAATAGCTTGAGCATCACCTTCACAATCTTCAAGTTCTCTTAAACGAGATGCAATCTCTTCTAACGGAGTTCTTCTTGGCATCTTCTTTATTACATAAAAAACACATGCCTATACTAGGCATAACATGCAATCAAGTATACCCGAGACCATTTAGTAAGGTGGGATGAATTCAATACCAAACGTATGGCGTCTCCACCAAAAGATGTGACATGAAGTTGGGGGTAATGAAACTTCACGCACCTCTTAGCTTCCAAGGGAGTAAAAACTACCATAGAAATAAACAGTCATACACAGAGACTCATAATTTTTTACAGTAGTATTTGATTCAAGATTTAATTACATAGGAACATGCGCCTTGAAGAGAGCTTTGCGCTGATATGAGTTTCATTGAAAATAGATAACCGATTGAAGATAGTGTAAGAAAATAATACAACAGCACTGAAAGTTGAGAGTTCGTAAATGTTGTTGCACCGTGTACCTTTACCAACGACCTTCCCTTGAAGATCCAGGATATGTGCACCATTCTTATCGAATTGAACTTTGAGGTCCCGATCCGTGATCGCAGAAACGGACAACAAGTTCCTCTTGATATCTGGCACATAAAGAACATCGGACAATTGTTTTACAACTCCATCTGACTTGAGAGCAATCGTACCTTTTCCTTTTGCTGGACATTTTGCATCATTGCTGACTGCTACCAGGATGTCATTCCCTACCGGCTATAGAGAGGTATACCAATCCTTCCGACTGGTCATGTGGCGCGATGCACCACTGTCGATGATCCAAGGTTCATCCGTAGGTACACATGCAAATCTCCTCAATTGCTATGAACAGCTCTATTGGTACTGCTTGCGCGCTTTTGCTGGACTCTTTCTTCACTCCGTTCTTCTCATCTGCAATCTTCTTTCGGCACTCATTCTGCTTGTGCCCTGCCTTGTTATAATAGAAGCACTTGATCTTCTTCTTTCTCTTTTTATCATCAGAAGAAGATGGGTTACCAGAGTCCTTACCCTTACCTTTCTTTGATCCGGTCCAGAAAGCCGAATCTTCTCCAGTCCTTGTCTTTTGACACATCTCCTCCTCCTGAAGCATTGCACTGAAATCCTCAAAGTTGAGGGGCGGATTTCTGTTCTGCGTATTCAGCGCCATAACAAGACCGTCGTACTTTGGTGGGAGAATCTGTATGCACCTTCGTGCTAGATTCTTGTTGGTGATGGTGATGCCAATCACAGTCATTTGATCACACAGATTCTTCACCCTGGTGATGAACTTCTCTGCCGCTTCAGACTCAGACAATTTTTCGTTCGCGAGTTGAGTCTCCAGATTCTGAATCCGCATCTGATTCATGGTCTCGTACTGATTTTTCAAGACCGTCCATGCCTCCTCTACTGTGGTGACATGTTGAATTAACGCCATGACGGAATCACTTACACTGCAGACAATAGAACAAAGTGCATCTGCATTTCTTCTTGTCCATGCAAGAATCTCAACCGCAGTTGGTACTATCTGTTGTCCTGCATTGGCTGGATCCGGCCGGCCTCACGTCCACCCCAGTAGCAGTGTCCCAAAGCTCATATGCGCTTAGCATGGTCTTCATCTTGAACTTCTAGAGAGGATAGTTAGAGCTGTCCAACTTTTTGCTTTCGCCGAACGGTGGGATTTGCAGTCTTGCGGGCTAGGCCATCTCTCACAATCTGCTCGCAAACAGAAACACACTACCAAATCTTCTTGCTAGAGTCCAGGCTCTGATACCATGTAAGAAAATAATACAACGTCTGTGCTCAACAGATAACACGATCTCGTACACAAGAGAGAAAACCAGATAATATGGAGAATCAAAAATTTGATTACTGTAGAACTGATACAATAAATGGCCCTGCCTCCCAACCATGCGCTCCTGTGAAAGAAGCTTCAATGGCAAGCTGGAAACAGTAGAAGACGGAGGTTGGATGCTAAGGAATCAGGGTTGCTATAGCCAGTGATGAAATGGGCTTCACGAGCTTGCTCTTATATAGCCACCAATCGTAGTCAGTTCGACCCAATGTGGTGACGGACCCAGTCTGCCCAAAACGGTCGATTGGGGGTCGATCCCAAAATAGGCCACTGACCACACGATAGAACCGGTGCGCAAAATAGAGCAACTAACCTACGGTTACCTTCAGCCCATAGCCATCCGGCATCATCTGGGACTCCAAACGGGCCCCACAACCCGAGAGTGGGCTGACCCAAGAAAAGCTTTGTCTACCCTCAGTGCGGTCAGTCATGGGATGCCTTCCCGCAATAGCATGTAGCCTAGTTGGCGGTGTGCCAACTCTATCTGAAGCCGTCCAGCCATCAGGCCACACATGGCCCCCATCTGGTGTCCAAACCAGGACCTACCGGATAACTGAGCTACTCAAATGCCTTCTCCTCATATGGGGGGCTTACAAGTAGAGTTAGCTGGTTCCTGCGTAGTCACACGAGAGTGGAGCATTGATATCTAATAGATAGTTTATTGAAAGGGGGTAAAAACTATCATGAAAACAGACTGTCAAACACAGAGACTCACAAAATTTTACATTAATATCTAATTCAAAATTTAATCACATAGAAACATGTGCCTTGAAGAGAGCTTTGCGTTGATATAACTTTCGTTGAAAACAAATAACCGGTTGAAGAGATATGGATAGTTTACTGAAAAGGGATAAAAACTGTCATGAAAATAGACTGTCAAACACAAAGACTCATAACTTTTTATAGTAGTATTTGATTTAAGATCTAATCACATAGGAACATGTGCCTTGAAGAGAGCTTGGCGCTGATAAAAGTTTCATCAAAATCATACTACCGAGCAGAAAGTTATGAGCAAAACACTAACAGGGGTCAAACTGTCGTTAAAACTACCCTCCACCCATGCTAATTTCGCTTGAGCAAACTACTCCCTCAAGGCTCCACAATTATCAACGATTTAATACCCCTAGAATTTTCCTAAAAGAGAGGAAGAAGCTTGCATGGTAGCTCGGGAAACGGATGGACCATGTGTGCACAGTGAGCGGCCAAACAAGAACTACTTTAGAGACTTGAATAGAGAGAGAAAGAACATAGGAATGGAGAAAAGGAATGGAGACTCAAGGAAAATGATAAGAAGTGACTTTCATTGCCATGAGAGTGAGACTCCACTCAAATACACCCAAAATACTACAAACACAAGGGAGAAGAAGAGGTTTCATACATACAAGAGGGAGCGGAAGCTCCAAGACTACTCATAGAGAGAGAACAAACTAGAGAGAGATGGAGTCAAGAGTCTACGTAAGAGAATATCTACAAGAGGGAGAGAAGGCTCATGGAAGAGGCTTGAGGAGACTAGAGCTACAATAACATGAGGCCTACTGGTGGAAGAGATAATGAACAAGGGAGAGGAGGGCTCCTTTTATAGAGATTTTGTCACCCTCCTTCACCCATTTACAATTGCTGCCTGTAGATTCTTTTCCCCATCAATCACATTTTGGCTACTCTTGCCATGTGTCCCATCAAAAGATGCTCAAGACTCTTAAAATATTGAGAAAGTCAAGAGTCTCCCCACATGGAGCCCATAGGGACCCTCTCTTTTCCATATGTCCACATCCTCCTTATTCCACATAGGAATTCTAGAAGGATTCCTCTTGACTCCACACTCCTCCACATGCCTTCCACATGCTTGGCATGTGGCGTCTCTTATATTATTGGAACACATGGACATGAGCCCACCTCTTTATATGACCCACTCTTCCTATTTTCTAAGAACCCCATAATATCCCATACACAAATAACTCTCACCCCATACCAAGGTATTTATAATTCATACCTAATCACTTGATACTCAAACTCTTATCAAACATAGAAGAAAACAATACCAATGCCAAATAAAAAATATCAATTTTTGGCGTCACAGTACTTTCCTTGGTTGTATAAGTTTTTGAGAGGAGGTTCCCCAAACATGTGTGGTGATGTGCTAAATGCAAAGTACTATAAGCCAAATGCAAATTGCTATGTGCTAAACTCAAATTTCTATGTGCTATATACAAATTGCTATGTCCTAGATCCAAATTGATATGAACCCAAGAAAGGGCACGTTTCTTGGTCTTATATCTCACCCCCCACACAAATGAGTGGTTATGTGCGAAATGAAAAGTAGTATATGTTAGATATGCTCAATGCCCCACCCTCCTGGTAACCACCAGTGGTCCAAGGTGCTCAAGTTGTAAGGCCCCCATATGAGGAGAAGCCATGTGTGAGCCCGGGACATTGGATGGATCTTGACTTGCATGTCAGATGAGGTCTATTAATGAGACCGTTGACGGTAGAAAGTGTGAAGAGAGTGGGAGAGAGGTAAGGAGTCTCACTTGCAGCTTTCTCACATACACAATGGGGGAATACACACAAAGGTGGAGGCTGAAAACAGTTTTCCTCTTCTTAGTTGTGAAAGCAAAAAAAACTCTCTCTATTACAAAAAGGAATAGATGAACCCTATATGTGGGTCTCAAACCAAACTCAACTAACCTAGGTGGCATACTAACTGAGCCACTAACTAGAGTACATAAGGATAGCTGTCATCCAACTATTATTCATGGGCGGTGTACCAATCGCATCTGCAGCTAACAAGTCCGTGACATAAATGCACAACGGCATATCACGAGTGGAGCTCGATATCTCAACACTCCCCCTCGAGCTCAATCCCAATTCCTTCACACCAAGCAAGTCTCTGAACTTGCACAGCTTCTCTGCGCCCAATGCCTTTGTGAATATGTCAGGTACCTGATCCTCTATGCTGACATAAACTAGATCAATAAAACCTACTAGAACCTTCTCCCACACATAGTGGTAATGCACCTCAATGTGCTTTGTTCTAGCATGATAGACTGGGTTATTTGCCAAGTGTATACTACTCATGTTGTCACAATAAATGACAACTGGCCCATCTATGCATTGATGGGATATCTCAAGGTGTATGCCTCAGGCACACCTTGGTTTCTATGTGTGAGTGCTAGAGGCACAGTTAGGTGCCCACAAGCACAGTTAGGTGGTGGAAAGCCACATAGGATGATTGAGAGAATCTAGGAGCAGATTGAGGAGATGATTGTGGAGCTCTGAAGTCATCAGTGATGTCAGTGAGCATGTATGAGGTGCCTACTTAAGGACCTCACTCTTCTTCATTCCATAATGCAAGAATTCTGAGTTTGTGTCCACTCTACTCTTTCTTTTCAGTTTACCAACATGGTATCAGAGCCATTTGATCCCCCTTAATCCATTTCTGCCACATCATCATCTTCTTCTTCATCTTCTTCTTCTTCGTTTTCCTCCTTCTTCCCAAAATCTTTGAGAGCTTGGTTCTCTGCCTACAGACAACCATTGCCCAAACCCTCTGAGCTGCAAACTCCTCTAGTATGGGCAAACTTCCAGCTGCAAGCTTTTTGGGAAATTGCGACTGTACCGTGAAATGCCAACACTTACACTGATCGACAAAAATCGGCACAATTCCGCCTGTGTACCTATCTATCTACAAATTCCTTTCAGCCCGTGTTGGAGGACACTAAGAACAAGCTACTGTTGAAATTTGAGCAGCAATGGCTGCATATTCAAGGGGAAATCAGTAAAAAACCAGTCGACTTTGAAGGGGCAAGCTATGGCGCCCTGACGCGTTTTTGCGCCTCTTCTTCCCAGAGGACCTTCTGTGGTATATCAGCTCTCTTTTGCCTCAAAAACCCCCTTTTCCTTTGCTTTGAAGAGTAAGCTACAAGCCCTCCAAGTTTAGTCTTTTGGTTTTGACAGTTTTGACAAGTTTTTGAAGATGATGCTACATAAGATGCTATTCTAGCATTTCTGGTTTTTTGAAACTTTCAATAACATCAGTACAAGTGTAGCTTCAGTTGTGTTTTGAATTACTATACCTGGTTTTGATTGGAAAGTTCTCATTTTAAGCCACCTCTATGAAGCATGTAAGAAAAAGCATCATTGATTGAATATTAGTCACTAGTCTTTGCTACATCAAGTGCTTATATTTGGAAGCCTTTTAGTTGTTTTTAGCCTTGTAAGAGAGAAAGACACTGCCCAATATCTGGGTTAGACCCTCTCATGGCTACCCTATTGAATATAGATAAGTTCAATGGAAAGGGCTTCCACACATGGCAGATGAAGGTGAAATTTGCATTGATGAGGGAAAACCTCTGGGGACTTGTCAAACCAACTTCAACCGCTTCTTCTACAGCCTCCAATGCTGGAGAAACCTCAACTCCGACACACCCGGCAAGGGATCCCGCTAGAGAGGAGAAAGCATATGGTATCATTGCTCTTGCTTTAGGAGATGATTATATTCATCATATCTCTGACTTGGAGTCTCCTTCAGAAGCTTGGCACAAGCTTGACATGATTCTTGGTGCTAGCTCTCACATCTCTAAATTATCACTTAAAATCTCTTTCTTTGAATTGAAGATGGTTAGTGGCACTACTTTGGCAGGTCATGTCAACTACATGTGGAGTCTTATGACTCAACTAGCTTCTATCAACTCTCCTATTACTCCAGATGATGCTATGGCAGTGTTACTTAAGAGTATGCCTGAAGATTATGATCATATAGTTACCACTTTAAAAAATCTTCCTAATCCTAATCTTGAAGGTATTATCTCTGCTCTCCAAGAAGAAGAAAGGCATATGGAGCTCAGGAAAGGCAATGACACTGTTTATGCTATAAAAATCCAGAAGGGCAAGTTTACCCCTTGCAATCACTGTGGAAAGACAAATCACCTTTCAAAGGACTGCTTCAAAATCAATCCATGCAAACACTGTGGCAAAAACAACCATCATGAGAAGTTTTGCAGGGCCAAAGCAAAGACAGAAAATGCAAATCTACTTTCAGTTGATGAGCCTCCACAAGATGAGGCATCCTTTGAAGATTATGCATTTTAAATCATCTCTATGTATGCTCCAAATATCTCTTTTTATGTCAAGGTACTCAGCCTGGATAGTCCTCCAAAATGAATGAAATAAATTATTGTGTTTTGTGTGTTTTGTAAACACCTCTGGTCACCTTATGATGTAGGCCATGTGTATGTTTTGCCCCATGGTACCTCCTACAAACATTGTGTGCATGTACATGCAGGGGAGATAACCATTGGAAGGTCTTTTTGTATCCCTTTTGTTTACCTTACACCCAAGGGAACCCTTGCTAGCATGAGAACCTAGCCATAGATTTATCTCCTTGACCACCATGAGATGGCATGAGAAACTATGAGACTAGATGTATCCTTGACATAGCCTGAGGCATTCCCTTGAGGGGGGGTTTGAGGGATATCTCAAGGTGTATGACTCAGGCACACCTTGGTTTCTATGTGTGAGTGCTAGAGGCACAGTTAGGTGCCCACAAGCACAGTTAGGTGGTGGAAAGCCACATAGGATGATTGAGAGAATCTAGGAACAGATTGAGGAGATGATTGTGGAGCTCTGAAGTCATCAGTGATATCAGTGAGCATGTATGAGGTGCCTACTTAAGGACCTCACTCTTCTTCATTCCATAATGCAAGAATTCTGAGTTTGTGTTCACTCTACTCTTTCTTTTCAGTTTACCAACATGCATATCATAAAGCAGCTTATGCAACCAAGCTGCCTCACATGCAGCCATTGCTGCACCCCTATATTCAGCCTCTGTGCTCGATAAGGCAATTGTAGGCTGTTTCTTGCTGCTCCAAGTGACTGCAGCACTCCCAAAGGAAAACACATATCCACTGGTAGATCGTTTATCAGAAATACTACCAGCCCAATTAGCATCAATGTATCGATGCAACTGTATCTGAACCCCAGTCTCATAAAACAGTCCATACTGCAATGTGGACTTCACATACCTCAGTATGCGTCTAGCCGCATCCAAATGCGGTTTCCTTGGAGCCTGCATAAACTGACTTACCAACCCAACATCATAGCTCAAATCTGGCCTGGTAATAGTCATATAAATCAAACTTCCTACTATGCGTCTGTACATAGTAGGATCTTCCAGAAGCTCACCCGCATCTGCACTTAGCTTCACATTCTGCTCCAAAGGAACTGAAATAGGCTTACAGCCTGTCATCCCATATTTGGACAGCATGTCCAATCCATACTGCCTTTGCAAGAGCCATATCCCACTTGTGGATCTAATCACCTCAATGCCCAAGAAGTAATGCAGCTCTCCCAAATCCTTCATCTCAAACTTCTGCTTCAATAGCATTTTCACATGAAGGATATCTTCATCACTATCACCTGTGATGATTAAATCATCAACATAAATGACAAGCAACATTATACCTTTCTCTGTTTTTCTCACATAAAGTGAGAAATCTGCCGTGGAAATCTGAAAGCCAATAGTGACCAGATACTGTCCTATCTTGTCAGACCATGCTCTGGGTGCTTGCTTCAAGCCATACAAGGCTTTCTTCAACCTGCAAACAACATGCACATAACCTAGTGGTTGCCATATAGACCTCTTCTTGCAAATCACCATGCAAGAAGGCATTCTTTACATCCATCTGATGTAAAGACCATCCCTTCGATGCAGCCATAGGAATGACTACTCTCACAGTTGCCATCCTTTCAACTGGACTGAATGTTTCTTCATAATCAATGCCATATGTCTGTGCATACCCCTTGACAACTAATCTTGCCTTGTATCTGCTCACAGAACCATCTGCATTGTGCTTCAGCTTATAGACCCACTTGCAGCCAATTGCATTCTTGTCTTTAGGCAAAGGCACCAATTCCCATGTAGCATTTGCTTCCAAGCCATCCATTTCTTCATCCATGGCTTTCTCCCATTTTTCTTTTCCCATGGTTTGCTCAAAAGAAGTGGGTTCTGGTTCTTGTATCACTTTGAGCATATAGGCATAGTGAATGGCTGTAAATCCATCATATTTCAGCCTATCCACAGGATACTTGACTCTGGTAGACCTGCGTTAAATAGGCTCACTATCAGGTGCTCTCAAAACATCCCTGGTCTTCCTTACTCTAGGTGTAACAACAGAAGGAATACCCAACTCATCATCAACGCTATGTTCTAAGCCACTGGATTCACCATCCACATAAGAGTGACCTGCATTCACATCAACCATGGGCTGATCTACTTTCTATTTTCCTTTTCGTGATACCTGCATACCACTATCTGCATTGCTTTGAGGAGATTCTCCTAATCTCAATCTGCCTGTCCATGGCAAAGTATGCGAACCACTCCTAGAGGACACTACAGGTCTAGTAATATTTTGTGATTGCTGCTGTGAATTCTGTGCAGCATTACCATTTTGTGCATCTACATCATCAATCACATTTATTGGTCTATACCAGCTGCTCATCTCATAAAAAACAACATCTCTGCTCACTATAAACTTACGAGTAGAAGGATTATAGCATCTATACCCTTTCTATTGCAAAGAATAACCAACGACAAGTGACGACAGAAAGGACATTCTGAACAAGCAAATGTTTGGATCGCTCATTTCTGTGATCATGATAGAAAAGGACATTCAAACAAGCAAATGTTTGGATCGCCCATTTGTACTAAACTCATTGTAAAGGAAAAATTAAATTATTGAAAAGGCCACAGGAGATCCTTTGTACAAAGACTCATCCAGAGCAATATTTGTTGTAAAACTTATGACATGATAATGTAAAATTGCAAGCATAGCTATTGCTATTTTTTGGAGTACAAAAGAGGCTTCCATCATGTCTCATGTGTATATAAACCTTTTAATTTCTTGAACATAGGCAATGCAACCAAAAACTTTCAAATGAGAAATATCTGGTTTCCTACCAGTATACCTCTCCTCTGGCATCATGCCATGTATTGCTGCAGTGGGAGTCCTGTTCATTATGTAGACTATTGTAGCAACTGCTTCAGCCCAATAAAAATCTAGCAGGTCTTTTTCGTTGAGCATGGCACAAGATACCTCTCCAATATGCCTGTTTTTCCTTTCTGCAAGTCCATTTTGCTGTGGGGTATGACTGCATGAATATTGCTGCTTTATGCCATGCTCCTGCAGGAACCTTGCAAACTCATTTGAGAGGTACTCTCCCCCTCCATCTGACCTTAGGCATTTTATTTGCAAGCCTGTTTCTTTTTCAACCATAGCTTTAAAAGCTTTGAAATGCCCAAGCACTTCACTTTTCTTTTCCATAAAATACACCCAAACTTTTCTACTATAGTCATCAATAAAAGTGATAAAATAATGACAGCCTCCAATAGATGCACCTTTAGTAGTCCACACATCAGAGTGGATTAATTCCAATGGTCTTCTACTCTCTTGAACATGTCTAGGAAATGGTTTCCTTGCCTGTTTTCCAAATTGACAGGCTTCACATATCTTATACATTTCTGCAACCTTGAACTCGGGCAATCCTGCAACAATATTTTGGGCCTGCATTAATTTAAGTCGTTGTACATTAACATGACCAATGCATTTATGCCAGATATCAATATCTGCAACTACACCAGTCCCATGTGCAAACATTGCTGCACTCAATTCAGGCATGTCTGCATCCAACATAAACATCTTGCCCTTCTTCTTCCCTTTTGCTATCAAGCGACCTTTATTTTTCATATCCTCAACAAAGCATCCATGAGGATTAAATCTGACCTGCAAGCCCTGCTCAACCATTTGACCAATAGAAACCAAATTCTTGGTGATGTTCGAAACATGAAATACATCAAACAAGTATTTGTTTTTCCCATCCTGCATAGACAAAGGAATTCTACCAATCTGCATAATAGGATGTTGTGACATGAAGTTGGGGGTAATAAACTTCACACACCTCTTCACTTCCTGTTGCTTTCGGACTGACTAACAAAGATATTTATCATTGAGAATGGGACATTAAAAAGAAGCTTTTATGCCAAGATACCACACCATACTTTCCTCCCTCATATGAGAATGAATATGGTAACATCCCAAGTGATGTTGTACTCAGGCATAGGGAGAAGGAAAGGATCAGCAGAGGCCATAATCTCAGCGAGCCGGTCTGCGCCAAAGAGAAGAGCGATACGTTGTTGAAAGAAGATCTTGCGGCTCAACATGACATGAACTGATATATATCGAGGAGTTTGAAGGGGCTGATTGGGTTGGATGGGTAGGTTCCGAGGAAACATTGCACCTCCTTCATAGACACCTTTACACAGCTCAAAACACTCTACAAACTGTCATTAGACATAGAGGCCTATAACTTTCAGTAGAGATATGATATCCAAGATTCAAACACACAAAGAGATTGGGGCTTCACGCTGATATAAGTTTCGTTGAAAACAGATAGATGGTTGAAGAGATATGGACAGTTTACTGGACGGGGTTAAAAACTGTAATGAAAATAGACTGTCAAACACAGAGACTCATAACTTTTTGTAGTAGTATTTGATTCAAGATCTGATCACATAAAAACATGCACCTTAAAGAGAGCTTTGCGCTGATATAAAATTCATTAAAATCGGACTATCGAGCAGAAAGTTATGAGCAAAACACTAACAGGGGGTCAAACTGTCATGAAAACTGCCCTCCACCCATGCTAATTTCGCCTGAGTAGGATGCTCCCTCAAGGCTCCACCTTCATCAACAATCCACCTCATAGGTTTCGCCTAGAAGAGGGGAAGAAGTTTGCATGGTGGCTCGGGAAACAGATGGACCATGTGTGCACAGTGAGCGGCTGAATAGAAAGAACTTTTAAGGCTTTGAAAGAAAGAAAAGGGAAGAGACACTCAAGAGAGAGAACCTGAAGTGACCCTCATTACCAATAGAGTGATAATGCACTCCAATGCAACTCAAAACACTATAAACACAAGGGAGAAGAAGAGGTTTCATACATACAAGAGGGAGCGGAAGCTCCAAGACTACTCATAGAGAGAATAAACTAGAGAGAGATGGACTCGAGTCTACATAAGAGAATATCTACAAGAGGGAGAGATGGCTCATGGAAGAGGCTTGAGGAGACTAGAGCTACAGCAACATGAGGCCTAATGGTGGAAGAGATTGATGAACAAGGGAGAGGAGGGCTCCTTTTATAGAGATTTTGTCACCCTCCTTCACCCATTTACAATTGTTGCCTGTAGATTGTTTTCCCCATCAATCACATAAGCCCGTATGTCACCATCCATGTCCTTTTTGGCTACTCTTGCCATGTGTCCCATCAAAAGATGCTCAAGACTCTTAAAATATTGAGAAAGTCAAGAGTCTCCCCACATGGAGCCCATAGGGACCCTCTCTTTTGCACATGTCCACATCCTGCTTATTCCACATAGGAATTCTAGAAGGATTCCTCTTGACTTCACACTCCTCCACATGCCTTCCACATGCTTGGCATGTGGCCTCTCTTATATTATTGGAACACATGGACATGAGCCCACCTCTTTATATGACTCACTCTTCCTATTTTCTAAAAACTCCATAATATCCCATACACAAATAACTCTCACCCCATACCAAGGTATTTATAATTCATACCTATGGTATTTACAATGAGCCATTCCACTCCTCCTCTCAATCCCATACAATATCATAGAAAATAGAAATAAGTGAGAGCCGCTAGGCTATCACTTGATACTCAAACTCTTATCAAACATAGAGAAAAACAATACCAATGCCACATTAAAAATATCAAATTTTGGCGTCACATCTTCCCCCCCCCAGCAGATCCTCTCTTGTAACAGAGAGGGTTTGCTGGCCCTCAAGGTGGTCGAGCATAGAAGAATTTAAGGCGATACTCATTGGTGCGTCCGGGTATCACCATGCCATCAACATCCTCAAGCTGATAGGTTCCATTCCTGAACTTCTTTTTGACTCGATATGGTCCCTCTCATTGACCGATAATCTTTTTGTCTAGCCGCTTGTCCATACGGCTATCAAATCTCATTACCAAATCTCCTTCTGCAATATCTTTCTTCTTGTGTAATTTGGTGTCAAAACAGGCCTTGCGCCTTTTTTGAGAAGATTCCAAGTTTTGTAAGGCCTGTAATCTGCATTCATCCAAGGCTTCTAGCTATACCAAGCATTGAACATAGGCATCCTCCTGTCCTTCTATTCTTGCAATAGATGTGCGAAGACTATGTATCTCCAATTCAATGGGTAAAATGGCTTCTATTCCATACACTAGTTGGAATGGTGTAAACCAAATAGCTAGCTTGTGTGTGGTTCTGTAAGCCCATAAAACTTCTGCCAAGTGCCTATCCCAATGCCTTTTCTTGGTGTCTACAAGCTTTCCCATTGAATTGCACAACAATCCATTTGTTTTCTCAGCCAAGCCATTACATTGGGGATAGTATGGCGTGGACATGCTATGATTTATCTTTAGCTTATGCACCACATCTTCAATTAGTTCAAGGAAGTAGCAAGCTAAGGGTGTCCACTTTTTGTTCACTCCCCAATCCTTAGGAGGTGGAAAAACAAGCTTTTTAGCACACAAAAACGCAAATCTCACCTACTTCCCTATGGATTTAGTCTTTGAAGTCTTCTGACACAACATCACACTTGCTATTGTGCACACAATCGTATAGTCTGATAGAAAATTCGATGCACACACAAAAAATTTCTTTGTGTCACACGGCGTGGTTCCAGGGTGGTCACACCTTTGTCACGAACAGAGAGTGTCATATTAAATTCTAAATTTCTCACTCATTTTAGATTAAATGTTATTGAACCTTTGTAAGTGGTCTCTTTACATTATGTAGAGCTTAACTTGATTTATTGGTAATTTTTTGAATGATTTATCTAATTATAAATAATTATTTATAATAAATACAGTCATAAAATACATGCATTTTAGTAGCACACCACATTTTTTTAGTATTTTGAATAATTAAGCAAATCCAATTCGGTGGAAGGTTAGTAGGCACATAAGGGTGTGTGGTTGAATCATCAAATCCCAAATCCAATGGTTAGATTTAGGAAGATTGAAGTTTAATTTTTACTTTTACTCCTTAGAGGATCAACAAAGAATATTAAAAATAAATCTAGTAATTCTCAAACAGGACCAAACATTTCAAAAATGTCAATATTTTTAGTCCTCCGCATGATGAATAAGGGGAAAAAATTTTGGTTAAATTTGAGTAAGGGAAACGTACGATATAGCCTCCAAGAGTGAAATCTCCCTTTTGTGGGGGAAAAAGGGCCACCCAAGCCTAATACCAAGACAAGGTAGGCTTGGTATTAGGCTTGGTGAGGTAGGCTAGGAGCATCACCGACCCTAGTGGCAAGCCTTTGGAGTGTGCATGCTGCCCATGCGGAAGGCTGAGTCATCTATTTTTGCCTTGCAACCATGCCACGTTGTTAGACCGCATGGTGCCATGTCATCAAGGAGATGTGACATCACTCCTTGCCATGTCACCTTACATTGCCACACGTGCTGCCACATCAGCCACATGTGCCACCTCATCATTCCACATCATAGGAACTCCTGGAGCCATGTCATCACACCTTGCCACCTTGGCATACCTCGTCAACCTTGCCACATCACCAATCCCTCCACCTCAATTTGCCATGTCAATCTACCACCTCATGAATGCCAACTCATCATGCCACATCACATTTCCACGTCATGGAAGAGACTCATATATTCCACACCATATTGCCACATCATGACCATGCATGGTGCCACATCAGCCACATGTAATACACACATCACGATGTGCGTAAGGCATAGAATACCTCGATCGAGGTTTATGACAGCGATGCGCGAGGCATAGAATACCTCAATCGAGGTATATGACCTACGTGAGGCATAGAATACCTCGATCGAGGTATATGACCGAGGGGTATGTACTATGACCGAGGGGTATGTACCTCGATCGAGGTTTATACCTGCGTGAGGCATTGAATACCTCGATCGAGGTATATGACCTGGGCGTAGCATACCTCGATCGAGGTATTTTAGGTACAAAACTGGAATAAAATCAAACGATGCAAATATTTGAAATTAATGTTGGATTCCAGCCAATTAGTTTCAATCTTAGCACCTTCTCCATCAATAATAATGAAGAGCAATCTAAGAGCAATCTAGTGGATGAGTTGAGGCTCTCTATAAGACACCACGTTTTGGTTCATTTCACCCATTCTTAGCCATTCTTGCCTCCTCATCACTTTGTCACACCTTCCATCCTACTTTCATTGAGAATGGGTTCTCAAAGCCGTAGAGCTAGTAGACGTGAAAGATGTAGGAACCCCCCCCCAAATCTCATTGACGAGGAGCGCAAGCGGAAGGCTCGTGAGCGCAAGAGAGCCTCTAGAGCTAGAGCTCGCGCTGCCACCACCGATCCACCTCCACCTCTACATCCCACCTCCACCTCCACCTCCACCCCCACCCCCACCCCCACCTCCATTGTCCCCCCATCCTCATCCGCTCCCCTACCTCCAGCCTCCGCCCTTCCCCTAGCCACCTACATTTTGGCCTCCGCCTCTACCTCTTCCCCCTCCACCCTCCCCCCTCCCCCTCCCCCTCCCCCCGTTCCCCTTGGCGCCTCCCTTCCCCCCTCCACCCTACCATCTCCCATTGATCCCCTTGCCCCACCTTGCAGCAGCAGTGTTGCTTCACGATGTGACTTGCCGAAGTCCACTATCCGTCGTCGTACTAGCAAGATTGTGCAGTCTTTTTTTTGTGACCTCACGCCAGCTTCGTAGTCTTCTCTTCTCATGTCCCTGATTGATCACCATGACTTGGTAGAGTGTAGGAGGCTTGCTGGTCTTGGTGCAGATAGAGATAGGGTTGTATGTAGTGAGGTCCTTAGCAGTGTTCGACATTCCTATGCTTCTATTAAGCATAGGAACTCCAGTGATGCCTTGGCAGCACGTCGTGCTATTGTGGCTGCCATTAGTAGACCTCATATGATAGGCCATGTGCGTACCGCTTCACGTCTTCTTCAGATTGCACCGCGCACATTGCGAGCAGGCATGATTAGGAGGCAGAGTCTAGAGGATAGTGAGACTGATGTTCTTTGGGCTTCGAGTGGTCATGCACCTCGCAGCGATCGATTGTTGGATGATTCCACTAGGTCCTTCATACAACAGTTTTGGGAGGAGCATTGCAGAGCATCCCCGGTGTTCAAGAAGGCATTGCAGAAGAGGGTGTCACGCGGTGTGTACATTGAGCATGGTGCATGTTTTTTGGAGTGTACCTAGACTGAGTTGTACACTCAGTTTGTAGAGGCGCACCCAGAGTTCAGGATTGGGCAGAGGTCATTTGAGCGATGCAGGCCATGGTTTGTGCGATGCTCTTAGGAGCGTGACACATGCTGTTGTCGCTACCATGTGGATTTTGGATTGATGTATGACGTATTCCATTCCCTTGATGGTCATAGGGGAGTGGTTCCTACTAGCCCTCGCGACTTCATTCATTCCATATTGTGTACACGAGATGGTGATGCTTTATTCCACTCCCTTGATTGTGTGGAAGGCAGGTGTACTTTGTGTGGTGACTTTGCTAGAGTGCCACGAGTTGCACTAGATACTTGTGATGTGTAGATGGTTCGTCGTTAGCAGCAGTATGAGTACAGTACCTTGACATTAGATGGTGGTGCATAGTTGAGGAGGTTGCAGCTTGTGGGGAAGGAGACACCACGTGTTGTATTCATTGACAGTTTTCGAGGGAAGCTGTACCGCTACATACGCCACTCGCACACTATGAAATGGGAGGATCGTCAGTTCCGTGCATGTTTGAGGACATTTCCTACAGGGGTGGTTGTCTCAGTGGTGGATTTTGCAGAGAATTACACCTTTGCACCACAGCATGAGATCCAATCGGAGTATTATTTCTCCGAACAGGTGACGTGTGATTGAGTATTGATTTTTTCCCCGCCTCATTATATTGAATTATTTCAATAGTCATATTTTTTTTCAATGCCATATTGCAGGTTGCTATATTTGTGCACATTAGCTATCGTCATGCACAGGCTCATGTGGATGGCATTGATAGCACCATGGACTCACGCGTCATTGTGCGAGAGTATCACTTCTACATTAGTGATGATCGATCGCATGATGCCCATTTTGTGCAGCATTGCTTCACTTTGCATGATAGTTTCTTGAGGGATCATGGTGTCACATGGCAGTGGCGCTGGATCTGGTCAGATGGCTGTGGTGGTCAGTTCAAATCCGCTAGACAGTTTTATTGGTTCTGCAGATGGCACCGTGAGACAGGCATTCCAATCACATGGAGCTACTTCGAGACAGGGCACGGTAAGGGAGAGCACGATGGTGCAGGTGCTTGCGTGAAGCGTGCTTTGCGTCGATACCAGTTGCGTCACAGTGCCGATCGCTTCAAGGATGCACATGATGTGGTGCGGTGGTGCAGCCAGCACTTATCCACTAGTGCTATCTCCTTGTTTCAGTCGCGTGACGATAGCGTGGTGAGCCAGTATTTTTGGTGCGTGGACATTGGAAGTCTTGATCGGTCTAGGCCTTTTGATTGTAGTTCAGTGTCTGGCACTCTTGATTTCCATTCCATCAAGAGCATAGGTGAGTCTCACCCCACGATATTTTCTTGACGGTTTGCATGTTTTTGCTCTACATGCATTGATGATGATTAGCGAGGTTGCTCCATGATACCATGGGCCGATCCATGGGTACGGCGAGTGCTTTCTCCCTTCTAGCCTTGGGAGGAGGTACATGATGATCAGGATGCGGGATTCAGTTCCTCTAGAGATTATGACCAGCTTACAGATATTTTGCGTATTGGTGATATCTTCACGGTTATTGCTTCGGAGGGCAATGAGGAGGGTGTGGATTATTACTTGTTGCGATGCTCTATGCTCAAGAGTGTGCTGAATGAGGATACAGTGGATGGGGGATGCACTTCAATGCTCATAGCATGATCATAGGTGGCCACTATTTTCAGCAGATACAGAGGCGTGGTCGCTATATTGAGTTCCAGGAGTACATGGCGGATTAGGAGGCATACATGTATTCTCACCTTGTTGTTGCGATAAAGATTACTTTGAGTCGTGTTTGCACTCGCAAGGCGACGTCCACTCCATGATGGCGCCTTGCAGTGGCGAATCACGAGAGCATACTTGCAACTATTGGCATGAGAGCTGATCCTGAGGAGTAGGAATTTTACCAATATTGAATAAGCTAATATTTGGAATTCCAATGATTATGAAAAACTTCATTGGTTGTGAAACAGTTCATTGTGTATAAAAATCGGAACAAAGCATTTGTGGCAGAGTTTGAAAATCATGTATTTGGTGGTGTTAATAAACACCGTCTAGGGACAACATGTATATTTTACTTGAGGTGTTAATAAACACCAGTTGGTGGGGTTAACAAACACCATGCATAGTGAGTTCCACTAGAAACAAAGCAGTTGTTGGTGAAGGTCAGCTTTTGAAAATTGTCATATTAATAATATGCAAATACCCATTGACAAGATAACAACAATTGAGAAACATCACATGAGAACACACCTTACAATGGAAGTTTGGGAGATTAAGAGGGAGAAAATCGACACCATTTTCTATGCTCTGATACCAAGCAAGCTCTCCTGTGCTTTGATACATACGCTCTGTGGAATCTTGATCTTCTTGGGTCTATTTATGGATTTTGATGTCCATGACCAGACAATTGCATCAATACACTCCCATACCTATGGATCCAACCTATTCTCTGCCCAATACTTGTTCCAGCAATCAACATAGGCATCTGCATCACTGAGCCCCTTTCTCTTAACTGATGGTGCCCAATATTGAATTAATAATTTCTTGAAATTAGGAGAAGCAGCATCCATCTCGGCACTTGATATGGCAACCCCAAGCCATATGGGGTATATAGGATCTGATGGCCTCACCAAGACGGAGTCACCTTGCTTAACATCCACCATTGGTCTAAACTCTTCCCTCGGCTTACCTTTTAGAGGCCCACAATAGTGATCATTCCATTCCTCATAGCCTTGGAAATCATTAATGCAAGCATCTATATCATCCTCCTCATTAGGAGATTGTGTTCTTGGCCAAAACTCTCTGTACACTCCTATCTCTGAGATGTTTTCCTGTTCGAGCTCACCGATCATGGTTTTCCAATAGTCTATCACTGGCCTAATGTAGGACTCATAGGATGCATTCTTTCCACTTGCACATTTCTCCCAAAACTTAATGTAATCCTTTATCCCTGATATTACTTGCAAGTGATCTCTCACAAATGCAGCCATTGGCAATATATCCGGACAACGTGTTGGCAACAATGATCGACCCTCACTATCTTTCTTCCATAGCTCAATTCCCCCTTCAATGGGCATCCCAATTTGGTGATTTTGGATGCACCTTGTACTGCATCATTGGTATGTCACCTTGCATGTAAAATCGAAATTGTAATGGCTTTGCATGTCCAACTAGCATTTCTTGCCCATCACATAGGTAGCCATCTACATAATCCTTGAAGTTAGGAACCCGTGTAAGAAAAAATGGTGCCGGTGAAGATGATGTACATTTTTTGAATGTATCCATCAGATGCGGGAAAGTGAATGTTTGTCCCACCCGCAAGCTCTCAGAAAACCTGCTGAACATTGCATCAATGTCCTCATGTGTGTGCCCTACCATCAAGAAGCCCAATTGAACTGTCTTGAAAATGCCCCTTGCTACAAGAAGAGAAAGGTATGCAAACAAGTATCTATTTTTGTTCTCAGACCCACAATTATCTAGTTGGAGTAGCAAGTTCTCTGGCAACTTTTGGAATGGTGGCTTAATAGCAGCACTCCCCTCTAAAGAGGGTGGGTTTTCTCTTGTATTTGATGGGAAAAAAAATTCATACATGTGTATGTAGCCCTTGCAATGGAAGTTGTCATGGCCTCCGTGACAGACTTCGGGTCACTTTCCGATACAGTTTCTAGATTTGCATTTGTGATCGTGACATCTACATTTTCAGACAAGCTAGCTCCACTTGTGGAAACATGTGCACCTTTAGAACTGTAATGGGAGTCCAAAGCGTTTCTTGAACATAGAGCATTCAAAAGGCGAGCATTGCTTCTAGGAATCCCATTGGTAGCAAGGTCTCCAAGGTCATGCATATCCATCCTCTCGAGGTTGCGCAAACAAATTGTTCACTCGTCTTAGCAAGGGCTACATTTTTTAAGTCTGATTTCCAAATCCTGCCAAATGTGGATGTGGATAGGCTCTGATAACCACGTTGATTAAGTGAAGTGTTGACCTCACGTAGGACGTCTATCTTCTTATACACTTCAGGTATCACTTGCTGTGTCTCTCTAGAACCATCCTGCATGGTTTTACTCTTGTGAGGCATATGCTGTGTGCTATTATCCACAAAGTGTTGAATGAGAGCCCTTCCCATACCTATGTGCTCCCTGCTCCTCCTCATAATCCCTGAATTGCCATGCACATATCGCTGCACACCACTCTCAAATTGCTCCCCGTATCGATAAAATGATGTCCTTGGAATTCCATGCATCTCATACCATGCTCTACAACAGGCATCCCGACCGTTTATCCTGAAGTTGTAGCATATCCTCCCTGTGTAGTCATGATGCCAAGCCGTTGACAACACATCGTATATAAAGTTTGTACGAGACTCCAAGGAGCTGCCCCAAAAGTTCTTCCTTAGATTCATTAAGAGATCTCGCTCTGCATGTTGGCAACACCTACTCCCACAACAATTGACGGAAGAAACCTACTGCACCGAATCTAGTGACATTTTGTACATTGGTGTTGGAGGCTCTCTTTGTTTAGGCACCCTGTTAATGAAAGTGTACCTTCTTTTCTTTGATGTTGGATCATCCCTTTTCAACATTTGATCATTGACCAACTCATCTATACCAGCAACGTGGTCCATGGGCACATATTGTTGCAATGGGCTTCCTTCAAGTAAGGTAATCTGCTTGATGGGCCACTTTACTAGGCTGAGAGAGCCGACATCTTGCATAGAAGACCCTAAGTCACTTCCTCTAATTTGTTCTTTCTTTTCAATACCCACACCAATGCAATCGTTACCCAATAAGTCAAAGTTTATAGAGTCTCCTGGGAAAACATATAAGATCACACCTTCCCCCACGGTCTTTGTTTTGCTCTCATCCCATAAGACAACCTTTTTCTCTTTCCAAGATTCACGAATGAAATTGTCAGTTTCCAATGAAGAAACTGGCATTGCCTCAACATAAGGTCACTCAGGCTCACTTGGTGCAGCTTCTTCAGTTACCGCATCATCTAAAGAATCACCAACATGTTTTAGAGAGCCCTTAGGCCACTTGACAATGCTCCAAATTGCCTCACCAACAAGCACTGCATCCATAGTGGGAAATGGCAAGAGCATTTCACTATTGATAGATTTCTCCACTATCACCGATACATTTTCTGCCCCAATCTTCACACCACTACAGTAGGCCTCCGGATCTATTGCACACACTCCACCAATTCCAACCCTTTTCATTCCCCACCATCATCATGACCTTCTCCCCGCTTCTGATAGCCATCCCCTATCATTACGATTACGGAGAATTAATTATGAACAAATTACAACCAAAGAATTTCATAAGACCATCAAACATGTCCTTCTAGAGGGGAAGAATGGCATTGGTGCAAATCTCTAGAAAGCATGAATGAGTCTATACAAAATTTTCATGAAAGCATGAATTATTTCCCTAAAAATTTTAGCAATTTGATAAAACTTTTTCTAAAGCATGAATTATTTTCACCATCGTCATGACCTGATTCATGCATCTGATAGTAGCCATCCCCTCTCATTACGATGATAGGAAATTGATTATGAACAAACTACAACCAAAGAATTTCATAAGACCAACAAAGTTGTCCTTGTAGCGGGGGGCAGTGCCATTCTCCATGTGAATTTGGCTAACCTATGGAGAATTGCATATCCCATATTTGAAAAGGGGAATGGCACCAGTGCCATTCTCCCCATGCATTGACTTGAGAAAAACATTTGTCCTCATAAGAGGAGAACATACTAGTGCCATTCTTCCTTTGGAAGACAAAATTTTGACTTGGGACTTTGCCTTGGGAGAATGCCAATGGTGCCATGCTCCCTTTGCAAAGCCAAAATTTTATATTAGGACATTGCAATGGGAGAATGGCACTGGTGCCATTCTCCCTTTATGAAGGCAAACTTTGAATCAAGACATTGCATTGGGAGACTGGCACTTGTGCCACTTTCCCTTTGCAAAGCCAAGATTTTGAATCATGACATTGCAATGGGAGAATGGCACTAGTGCCATACTATCTTTGTGAAGTAGAAATTTGGAATCACGACATTGCATGGGAAGAATGGCACAGCCAAAGTTTTGAATCGAGACATTGCAACGGGAGAATGGCAGTGGTGCAAATTTAAAATTTAAAATTTTTGGCTTTGTAATAGGAAAATGGAGAATGGAACTAGTGCCATTCTCCCAATGGAATGTCCTTATTCAAAATTTTGGCTTCACAAAGGTAGAAGTGCACCAATGCCATTCTCCCATTGGAATTAGTGGAATGTCAATCTATAGGTTTAGTTTGTCTAGATTACCACTAGCGGAGAATGGCGGTGATGCCAATCTCATGCTGGCAACTACATAATGACACTGAGATCATCAAACTCACATGTTGAATGGAATCGGACACCACTCTCCTATGATCACAGTCTCTGCTCTGTAGAGTTCATATGGATTTGTGTCAATCTTTGTGGAGAATGGCAGTGGTGCCAATCTCATACCATGAACTGAAAACATGCACAAGGAATCCTAAACTCACATGTGCATTTGAACTTTTGCCATTATCCTACTGTAGCCAATAAAATTAGTGGAATGTCAATCTATAGGTTTAGTTTGTCTAGATTACCACTAGCGGAGAATGGCAGTGATGCCAATCTCATGCTGGCACCTACATAATGACACTGAGATCATCAAACTCACATGTGCCGTTTTGACTCTGTGAAGCCAAAACTTTGAATCTGGGAGAATGGCACTAGTGCCATTTCCCCTTGCACAGCCAAGATTTGAATCAGGAAATCACAATGGGAGAATGGCACTGGTGCCATTCCCCCTTTGCAAAGCCAAAGTTTTGAATTGGGACATTGCAATGGGAGAATGGAAGTAAAGCAAATTAAAAAAAATTTAGCTTTGTAAAATGGGGAGATTGGAGGATGGCAGTAGTGCCATTCTCCCATTGCAATGCCATAACTTGAGACCATAGACTGTGTGTGTGTGTGTGTGTGAACATGGTATTCATTTGAAACCATACACTATTTTACTTCCATTTATTCATATATGTGGTAAAGTTGATCGATATTACTTTATGAAACCTAGCTCGTTATGTGAGTTTATTCACGTTAGTTTGGTTATGCTAGGTTGGTTAAGTTACAAATTTTTATGTTAGAGTATGGTTTTCTTGATCAAGGTCCAAGTAATGTAAAATTTTGCTTTTCGTATCTCTCGCCATCCTTGCTGCCTTGACTCAAGAGGTAAACTTACCGCCCAATACAATATTCTCCTGTACATTTCGTTGCACTCTGTGTGTGTGTGTGTGTGTGTGTGTGTGTGTGTGGCTTTGACCTCAGCTCAGACGTGTGTGGCTTTGACCTCAGCTCAGACATGCCCCTCTGTAGGCTGAAGTGCCCGTAACTTGGCAGCTTGAATGCTTATGCTGTTTTCACACTAGAGCTGCCTAAGTCCCTCTATGGTGCATTGAATGCATCTGTGCCATGGGCTGGATGGGGTGGGCAATCTTGCCCATCCATGATGTGTGGGTGGTGCCCATGGTGCGCCTGTGAGAGTAACTTCTTTTGAATAAAGGTGCACTTGAATTATGTCCTTAATCTACTTGATCTAGACGCTTAATGTTTTAGAATTATCATCCTTAACCCCTAGCCCATCAATTTCTTAAGAAGCACTCTTTAAGGAAATCATCCTCAAGCCATTGTTGTCTTCTGTGGACGACTTCTATGTTCACCTTCTCAAGCACTTCTCATTCTCTCTCTACTATGCCAAAGTAACTAATGAACTTCACAAGTGGTCATGCTTGCATTTCATTTAGTAGAAATAATTATAAAGTTTTCATAACATGTATCTTTATGGGGGTTGTATCAAGCGACAAACTAGTTAGGTTGTGTATATTAGTCTTGTCAAAGGAGGAAGTTCACCTCAATAAGAATTTGGAAATATAGTAGCACATGAGTCATAACATCGCAAGGCTTATCGAAAGGCTTTGTGCACAACCAACTAGATTGTCCTAATGCAGCGGCTTAAATTTTATGGTCAAGCCATTGACAATCTCGATAAGTGCCCTTCAAATAGATTTTCCCTCTTGACACAGCTAACCTTTCATTGCAACCTAGCCATTAATTGTTTAAAAAGTGTTAAATTGCACTATTATCCTCAACATGTGGATTATAAGGAATAGTCATTATCCACTAAGATGTATATTTACCCTCATCTTCATTTTCTAATGTAGTGTACAATTAGTCATCTTGTCCCCTCTCTCTCACCCCTATCTTTATATCAGCCCATGATGTTCTTCTCCCCCCTATAGTGTCTCTCTCTTGTAAGCCCTTGGTTTTGTTATGCTCCAAAGCCCTCCCTCTACAACATTGCCCATCTTCACCATTTCTTTGAGTAGTATAGTTCCCATTTATATTTGAGAGCTCTAGAGCTTGATTGTAGGAGCCCCCTAGGAACTCATTTTCTTGTTGTTTGAAATTTATGTTAAACGTGTTCTATTTGTTTTTTAACGAAATGCAAAAGGTTAAACTAATGAAGGTAAAAATTTGAAAAACCCTAGTACCTTCTCTTTCATTTCGCTCGTTGCCCTATGTTGATCGCCTCGCATGCCGTGCTGTTGTGGATCTCCTCGTGCACGTAGATTCCTCAAGCTATTAGCTTTTCCTCACCATCTCCTCAAGCGTAGCGTTTCCTCAATCGTAGATTCCTCGTGCGCATAGCTTTTCCTCAAGCCCTCGTGCGCGTAGCTTTTCCTCAAGCATAGCTTTTCCTCGTGCTCGTAGCTTTTCCTCAAGGCTCTCACAAAGTCTGAGCATAGACTCAAGGAGCGCTTCGTTCGTGGATGCCTCCTTAAAGAATAGAAAATCAGCCGCCTTCCGTTCCAATCGCTACTACAAGTAATCGGCGCTTCGTTCGTAGTAGCGAGTCTTAGATCAAGTGCATCGAGCAGTCTGAGTCCTCCGTCATGGGTATATCTCTCCTCTCTTTCTTTCAACCCTCCTCTTATCTTGTTGCATCGATGGTGGAGGAGGAAGCCAAATTGCAAGAAAGAAAGCAAAAAATCCAAAAATTAAAGAGGAAGCTATCAAACTGATTGAGCGTCAATTGTGTTGTTTCCTTCCAGCTCCATCAACTTTGCAGCTCCGGTGGAGTTCAGGCTATCAAGCCGTTGGTTGCCTTCTTGGATGCTCAAACGTAAGCTTTGCCTATGCTCAAACGACCATCAAGCTCCGTGCGACCTCCTCGATTCTGCCCCTGCCTCAAGACTCTCCGTGCGAGCTGTGGTGAGTAAAACTCTGAGACTCCTCTCCAATTTGTTAGGAATGAATAGAAAGTGAATGAGGGAAAGGCATCAATTGAAATGAGAGAAAAGGTCTTGATTTGTCTGAAATGTAGATTTGAAAGTTAAAAGTGATAGTTTGAAACTACTAAATAATTCAAATTTTGAAATATAGCTCTTCCCGCCATTGTTCCCTTTTGAATTTTGGATATATAGAGTGGCACTTATGCCATTCTCTCCAATATTAAATTTAAATTCAAATTTATATTGATATTTTTAATTTCAATTTGTATTTCAAATTGAAATTATTCTTTTGAAATTGTATTTCAAAACCTAAATTCTAGTTTTCAAATTTTGATTTCAAGTTAAACTTCAATCTCAATTTTGATTTTCATGATTGAATGGCAAATCTAGAGATTGAAATTCTAAATTTAAATGGAGAATGGCACCAGTGCCATTCTCCAAGACCTCATAAGAAGTCCGTGAGAGTGGCACTAGTGCCAATATCCCTTGAGATAAATAAAATTTTATAGCTCTTCCCGCCATTGTTCTCTTTTGAATTTTGGATATATAGAGTGGCACATATGCCATTCTCTCCAATATTAAATTTAAATTCAAATTCAAATTATTCTGTTTGAAATTGTATTTCAAAACCGAAATTCTAGTTTTCAAATTTTGATTTCAAGTTAAACTTTAATCTCAATTTTGATTTTCATGATTGAATGGCAAATTTAGAGATTGAAATTCTAATTTTAATTCTAATTCTAGTGCCATTCTCCAAGACCTCATAAGAAGTCCTTGAGAGTGACACTAGTGCCAATATCCCTTGAGATAAATTGAAAGACTTGCAACACTAGTCAAGATTTATGTGTAAGATTTGGTACCAAAATAAAAATATCAATGATACACTACCAATAAAATCAATGGAATGCCAATCTACATGTTGAGTTTGTGCAGATTTCCACTGGGATCTACATAATGGAACTTAGATCCCCAAACTCACATGTGTATTGGAACCTGGCACCATTCTCCTATGATCACTGGAATACCCCTCCTATCATATTAGGGTAAACAACTGTACCAAGGGAGAATGGTAGTGGTGCCAATCTCTTATTGGGCCCTAGAAAATGGCACTGAGAAGCCTAAACTCACATGCCATTCTTCTATGTTCCACGTTCAAAATTCAAAATTCAAAATTTAAAATAAAAAATTCAAATTTCAAGTTTCAAGTTTCAAATTTTGAAATTCAAATCTAGAGATCCTACTTTCAAAAAAATCGTACATGCTTTTCATGATTCATGCTATTACACTTTAAAATCATACTATTACTTTAAAAGCAAACTAGAAAATCTAAAACTATTAAAAAACCAAAACTTTAAAAGGCAAAGCTAAACAAACCTTTTAAACCAAGCATAAAAAGTAAACCTATGAGAAGGAATTGAATTTGTCTTCATGGGGGATCAAGTGCTAGGCTCACCTTGTTCTCTCCCTTCCTAGATCTCCAATGTGTACGTAGGGTGGTTTGAGAGCTTTAGGACAACTTCTTAGATGGGGTAGTTCTTGGAAAACACTCCTCCCCCCTTGCTTAGCTAATTGCAAGCAAAAAAGTTCAAAACTATGTCAAAATGAGAATGGCAGTGGTGCCATTCTCTAAAACATGCACAAGGAATCCTAAACTCACATGTGCCTTAACACTTTTGCCATTATCCTACTGCAGCCAATAAAATTAGTGGAATGTCAATCTATAGGTTTAGTTTGTCTAGATTACCACTAGTGGAGAATGGCAGTGATGCCAATCTCATGCAGGCACCTACATAATGACACTAAGATCAACAAACTCACATGTGGATTGGAATCGGACACCATTCTCCTATGATCACTGGAATACCCTACCTAGAATAGTAGGGTAAACATTTGTACAAGTGGAGAATGGCAAGGTGCCAATCTATTATTAGGCCCTTGAAAATGGCATTGAGAAGCCTAAACTCACATGTGCATGCTTCTCAATGCCATTTTCTAGGGCCTAATAAGAGATTGGCACCACTGGAGAATGGATTTGTGTCAATCTTTGTGGAGAATGCCACCACTAGAGAATGGCAGTGGTGCCAATCTCATACCAAGACCTTAAAAATGGCACAAGGAATCCTAAACTCACATGTGCATTGGCACTTTTGCCATTATACTACTGCACCCAATAAAATTTGTGGAATGTTAATCTACAAGTTTAGTTTATCTAGACTGCCACCAGTGGAGAATTGAACTGATGCCAATCACATGCAGGCAACTACATAATGACACTGAGATCCTCAGACTCACATGTGGATTGGAATCGGGCACCATTCTCCTATGATCCTTGGAATACCCATCCTAGAATATTAGGGTAAACATTTGTACCAGCGGAGAATGGCAGTGGTGCCAATCTCTTATTAGGCCCTAGAAAATGGCACTGTGAAGCCTAAACTCACATGTGCATCCAATAAAATTAGTGGAATGTCAATCTATAGGTTTAGTTTGTCTAGATTACCACTAGTGGAGAAGCCTAAACTCACATGTGCATTCTTCTATGTAGTGATCACTGTCTCCGCTGTGTACAAATGTTCACCACTCTCCTATGATCACTGGAATACCCCTCCTAGAATAGTAGGGTAAACATTTGTACAAGAGGAGAATGGCAGTGGTGCCAATCTCATACCATGACCTAAAAACATGCACAAGGAATCCTAAACTCACATGTGCATTGGTACTTTTGCCATTATCCTACTGCAGCCAATAAAATTAGTGGAATGTCAATCTATAGGTTCAGTTTGTCTAGATTACCACTAGTGGAGAATGGCAGTGATGCCAATCTCATGATGGCAACTACATAAAGACACTGAGATCATCAAACTCACATGTGGAATGGAATAGGACACCACTCTCCTATGATCACTGGAATACCCTCCTAGAATAGTAGGGTAAACATTTGTACAAGTCGAGAATGGCAATGGTGCCATTCTCTTATTAGGCCCTAAGAGATGGCATTGAGAAGCCTAAACTCACATGTGCAGAGATCATATGGAATTGTGTCAATCTCTGTGGAGAATGCCACCAGTGGAGAATGGCAGTGGTGCCAATCTCATACCATGACCTGAAAACATGCACAAGGAATCCTAAACTCACATGTGCATTCTTCTATGTAGTGATCACTGTCTCCGCTGTGTAGAGATCATATGGAATCCTAAACTCACATTTGGATTGGAATCGGACACCACTCTCCTATGATCACTGGAATACCCCTCCTAGAATAGTAGGGTGAACATTTGTACAAGTGGAGAATGGCAGTGGTGCCAATCTCTTATTAGGCCCTAAGAAATGGCATTGAGAAACCTAAACTCACATGTGCATTCTTCTATGTAGTGATCACTGTCTCCGCTGTGTAGAGATCATATGGAATTGTGTCAATCTCTGTGGAGAATGCCACCAGTGTAGAATGGTAGTGGTGCCAATCTCATACCATGACCTAAAAACATGCACAAGGAATCCTAAACTCACATGTGGATTGGCACTTTTGCCATTATAGAATGCCACCAGTGGAGAATGGCAATGGTGCACAAGAAATCCTAAACTCACATGTGCATTCTTCTATGTAGTGATCACTGTCTCCGCTGTGTAGAGATCATATGGAATTGTGTCAATCTCTGTGGAGAAGCCTAAACTCACATGTGCAGGGATCATATGGAATTGTGTCAATCTCAATGGAGAATGCCACCAGTGGAGAATGGCAGTGGTGCCAATCTCATACCATGACCTGAAAACATGCACAAGGAATCCTAAACTCACATGTGCATTGGCACTTTTGCCATTATCCTACTGCAGCGAATAAAATTAGTGGAATGTCAATCTATAGGTTTAGTTTGTCTAGATTACCACTAGCGGAGAATGGTAGTGATGCCAAACTCATGCTGGCCCTAAGAAATGGCATTGAGAAGCCTAAACTCACATGTGCATTCTTCTATGTAGTGATCATTGTCTCCGCTATGTAGAGATCATATGGAATTGTGTCAATCTCTTATTAGGCCCTGGAATGTCAATCTATAGGTTTAGTTTTTCTAGACTACCACTAGTGGAGAATGAAAATGATGCCAATAAAATTAGTGGAATGTTAATCTCTTATTAGTGGAGAATGGCAGTGGTGCCAATCTCTTATTAGGCCCTAAGAAATGGCATTGAGAAGCCTAAACTCACATGTTCATTCTTCTATGTAGTGATCACTGTCTTTGCTGTGCAGAGATCATATGGAATTGCGTCAATCTCTGTGGAGAATGCCACTAGTGGAGAATGGCAGTGGTGCCAATCTCATACCATGACCTGATAACATGCACAAGGAATCCTAAACACACATGTGCATTGGCACTTTTGCCATTATCCTACTGCAGCCAATAAAATTAGTGGAATGTCAATCTATAGGTTTAGTTTGTCTAGATTACCACTAGCGGAGAATGGCAGTGGTGCCAATCTCTTATTAGGCCCTAAGAAATGGCATTGAGAAGCCTAAACTCACATGTGCATTCTTCTATGTAGTGATCACTGTCTCTGCTGTGTAGAGATCATATGGAATATTGTCAATCTCTTATTAGGCCCTGGAATGTCAATCTATAGGATTAGTTTGTCTAGACTACCACTAGTGGAGAATGGCAGTGATGCCAAACTCATGCTGGAACCTACATAAAGACACTGAGATCATCAAACTCACATGTGGAATGGAATCGGACACCACTCTCCTATGATCACAGGAATACCCCTCCTAGAATAGTAGGGTAAAAATTTGTCATTGAGAAGCCTAAACTCACATGTGCATTCTTCTATGTAGTGATCAATGTCTCCGCTGTGCAGAGATCATATGGAATTGTGTCAATCTCTGTGGAGAATGCCACCAGTAGAGAATGGTAGTGGTGCCAATCTCATACCATGACCTACAAACATGCACAAGGAATCCTAAACTCACATGTGCATTCTTCTATGTAGAGATCACTGTCTCCGCTGTGTAGAGATCATATGGAATTGTGTCAATCTCTAAGTTCATCAAACTCACATGTGGATTGGAATCGGACACCACTCTCCTATGATCACAGGAATACCCCTCCTAGAATAGTAGGGTGAACATTTTTACAAGTGGAGAATGGCAGTGGTGCCAATCTCTTATTAGGCCCTAAGAAATGGCATTGAGAAGCCTTAACTCACATGTGCATTCTTCTATGTAGTGATCACTGTCTCCGCTGTGCAGAGATCGTATGGAACTGTGTCAATCTTTGTGGAGAAGCCTAAACTCACATGTGCAGGGATCATATGGAATTGTGTCAATCTCTATGGAGAATGCCAGTAGTGGAGAATGGCAGTGGTGCCAATCTCATACCATGACCTGAAAACATGCACAAGGAATCCTAAACTCACATGTGCATTGGCACTTTTGCCATTATCCTACTGCAGTGAATAAAATTAGTGGAATGTCAATCTATAGGTTTAGTTTGTCTAGATTACCACTAGCGGAGAATGGCAGTGATGCCAAACTCATGCTGGCCCTAAGAAATGGCATTGAGAAGCCTAAACTCACATGTGCATTCTTCTATGTAGTGATCACTGTCTCCGCTATGTAGAGATCATATGGAATTGTGTCAATCTCTTATTAGGCCCTGGAATGTCAATCTATAGGTTTAGTTTTTCTAGACTACCACTAGTGGAGAATGGCAGTGATGCCAATAAAATTAGTGGAATGTTAATCTCTTATTAGTGGAGAATGGCAGTGGTGCCAGTCTCTTATTAGGCCCTAAGAAATGGCATTGAGAAGCCTAAACTCACATGTTCATTCTTCTATGTAGTGCTCACTGTCTCCGTTGTGCAGAGATCATATGGAATTGCGTCAATATCTGTGGAGAATGCTACCAGTGGAGAATGGCAGTGGTGCCAATCTCATACCATGACCTGATAACATGCACAAGGAATCCTAAACACACATGTGCATTGGCACTTTTGCCATTATCCTACTGCAGCCAATAAAATTAGTGGGATGTCAATCTATAGGTTTAGTTTGTCTAGATTACCACTAGCGGAGAATGGCAGTGGTGCCAATCTCTTATTAGGCCCTAAGAAATGGCATTGAGAAGCCTAAACTCACATGTGCATTCTTCTATGTAGTGATCACTGTCTCTGCTGTGTAGAGATCATATGGAATATTGTCAATCTCTTATTAGGCCCTGGAATGTCAATCTATAGGTTTAGTTTGTCTAGACTACCACTAGTGGAGAATGGCAGTGATGCCAAACTCATGCTGGCACCTACATAATGACACTGAGATCATCAAACTCACATGTGGAATGGAATCGGACACCACTCTCCTATGATCACAGGAATATCCCTCCTAGAATAGTAGGGTAAACATTTGTCATTGAGAAGCCTAAACTCACATGTGCATTCTTCTATGTAGTGATCACTGTCTCCGCTGTGCAGAGATCATATGGAATTGTGTCAATCTCTATGGAGAATGCCACCAGTGGAGAATGGTAGTGGTGCCAATCTCATACCATGACTTGCAAACATGCACAGGGAATCCTAAACTCACATGTGCATTCTTCTATGTAGAGATCACTGTCTCTGCTGTATAGAGATCATATGGAATTGTGTCAATCTCTGAGTTCATCAAACTCACATGTGGATTGGAATCAGACACCACTCTCGTATGATCACAGGAATACCCCTCCTAGAGTAGTAGGGTGAACATTTGTACAAGTGGAGAATGGCAGTGGTGCCAATCTCTTATTAGGCCCTAAGAAATGGCATTGAGAAGCCTAAACTCACATGTGCATTCTTCTATGTAGTGATCACTGTCTCCGATGTGCAGAGATCATATGGAATTGTGTCAATCTTTGTGGAGAATGCCACCAGTGGAGTAAACATTTGTACAAGTGGTGCCAATCTCTTATTAGGCCCTAAGAAATGGCATTGAGAAGCCTAAACTCACATGTGCAGAGATCATATGGAATTGTGTCAATCTCTGTGGAGAATGCCACCAATGGAGAATGGCAGTTTTGCCAATCTCATACCATGACCTGAAAACATGCACAAGGAATCATAAACTCACATGTGCTTTCTTCTATGTAGTGATCACTGTCTCCGCTGTGTACAGATCATATGGAATCCTAAACTCACATGCAGAAGAACGGGAATTGTGTCAATCTCTGAGATCATCAAACTCACATGTGGATTGGAATCGGACACCACTCTCCTATGATCACTCGAATACCCCTCCTAGAATAGTAGGGTGAACTTTTGTACAAGTGGAGAATGGCAGTGGTGGAAATCTCTTATTAGGCCCTAAGAAATGGCATTGAGAAGCCTAAACTCACATGTGCCTTCTTCTATGTAGTGATCACTGTCTCCGCTGTGTAGAGATCATATGGAATTGTGTCAATCTTTGTGGAGAATGCCACCAGTGGAGGATGGCAGTGTTGCCAATCTCATACCATGACCTGAATACATGCACAAGGAATCCTAAACTCACATGTGCATTGGCACTTTTGCCATTATAGAGTGCCACCAGTGGAGAATAGCAGTGGTGCACAACGAATCCTAAACTCACATGTGCATTCTTCTATGTAGTGATCACTGTCTCCGATGTGTAGAGATCATATGGAATTGTGTCAATCTCTGAGATCATCAAACTCACATGTGGATTGGAATCGGACACCACTCTCCTATGATCACTGGAATACCCCTCCTAGAATAGTAGGATAAACATTTGTACAAGTGGAGAATGGCTCTGGTGCCAATCTCTTATTAGGCCCTAACAAATGTCATTGAGAAGCCTAAACTCACATGTGCATTCTTCTATGTAGTGATCACTGTCTCCGTTGTGTAGAGATCATATGGAATTGTGTCAATATCTGTGGAGAATGCCACCAGTGGAGAATGGTAGTGGTGCCAATCTCATACCATTACCTGCAAACATGCACAAGGAATCCTAAACTCACATGTGCATTCTTCTATGTAGAGATAACTGTCTCCGCTGTGTAGAGATCATATGGAATTGTGTCAATCTCTGAGTTCATCAAACTCACATGTGGATTGGAATCGGACACCACTCTCCTATGATCACTGGAATACCCCTCCTAGAATAGTAGGGTGAACATTTGTACAAGTGGAGAATGGCAGTGGTGCCAATCTCTTATTAGGCCATAAGAAATGTCATTGAGAAGCCTAAACTCACATGTGCATTCTTCTATGTAGTGATCACTATCTCCGCTGTGTAGAGATCATATGGAATTGTATCAATCTCCTATTAGGCCCTGGAATGTCAATCTATAGGTTTAGTTTGTCTAGAGTACCACTAATGGAGAATGGCAGTGATGCCAAACTGATGCTGGCACCTACATAATGACACTCAGTTCATCAAACTCATATGTGGATTGGAATCGGACACCACTCTTCTATGATCACTGGAATACCCCTCCTAGAATAGTAGGGTGAACATTTGTACAAGTTGAGAATGGCAGTGGTGCCAATCTCTTATTAGGCCCTAAGAAATGGCATTGAGAAGCCTAAACTCACATGTGCCTTCTTCTATGTAGTGATCACTGTCTCCGCTGTGTAGAGATCATATGGGATTGTGTCAATCTTTGTGGAGAATGCCACCAGTGGAGGATGGCAGTGTTGCCAATCTCATACCATGACCTGAAAACATGCACAAGGAATCCTAAACTCACATGTGCATTGGCACTTTTGCCATTATAGAATGCCACCAGTGGAGAATGGCAGTGGTGCACAAGGAATCCTAAACTCACATGTGCATTCTTCTATGTAGTGATCACTGTCTCCAACGTGTAGAGATCATATGGAATTGTGTCTTGAATCTCTGAGATCATCAAACTCACATGTGGATTGGAATCGGACACCACTCTCCTATGATCACTGGAATACCCTCCTAGAATAGTAGGATAAACATTTGTACAAGTGGAGAATGGCTCTGGTGCCAATCTCTTATTAGGCCCTAAGAAATGTCATTGAGAAGCCTAAACTCACATGTGCATTCTTCTATGTAGTGATCACTGTCTCCGCTGTGTAGAGATCATATGGAATTGTGTCAATATCTGTGGAGAATGCCACCAGTGGAGAATGGTAGTGGTGCCAATCTCATACCATCACCTGCAAACATGCACAAGGAATCCTAAACTCACATGTGTCAATTTCTTCTATGTAGAGATAACTGTCTCCCTTGTGTAGAGATCATATGGAATTGTGTCAATCTCTGAGTTCATCAAACTCACATGTGGATTGGAATCGGACACCACTCTCCTATGATCACTGGAATACCCCTCCTAGAATAGTAGGGTGAACATTTGTACATGTGGAGAATGGCAGTGGTGCCAATCTCTTATTAGGCCCTAAGAAATGTCATTGAGAAGCCTAAACTCACATGTGCATTCTTCTATGTAGTGATCACTATCTCCGCTGTGTAGAGATCATATGGAATTGTGTCAATCTCTTATTAGGCCCTCGAGTGTCAATATATAGGTTTAGTTTGTCTAGACTACCACTAATGGAGAATGGCAGTGATGCCAAACTCATGCTGGCACCTACATAATGACACTGAGTTCATCAAACTCACATGTGGATTGGAATCGGACATCACTCTCCTATGATCACTGGAATACCCCTCCTAGAATAGTAGGGTGAACATTTGTACAAGTGGAGAATGGCAGTGGTGCCAATCTCTTATTAGGCCCTAAAACATGGCATTGAGAAGCCTAAACTCACATGTGCATTCTTCTATGTAGTGATCACTATCTCCGCTGTGCAGAGATCATATGGAATTGTGTCAATCTCTGTGGAGAATGCCACCAGTGGAGAATGGCAGTGGTGCCAATCTCATACCATGACCTGAAAACATGCACAAGGAATCCTAAACTCACATGTGCATTGGCACTTTTGCCATTATCCTACTGCAGCCAATAAATTTAGTGGAATGTCCATCTATAGGTTCATTTTGTCTAGATTACCACTAGTGGAGAATGGCAGTGATGCCAATCTCATGATGGCAACTACATAATGACACTGAGATCATCAAACGCACATGTGGAATGGAATAGGACACCACTCTCCTATGATCACTTGAATAACCCTCCTAGAATAGCAGGGTAAACATTTGTACAAGTGGTGCCAATCTCTTATTAGGCCCTAAGAAATGGCATTGAGAAGCCTAAACTCACATGTGCAGAGATCATATGGAATTGTGTCAATCTCTGTAGAGAATGCCACCAGTGGAGGATGGCAGTGGTGCCAATCTCATACCATGACCTGCAAACATGCACAAGGAATCCTAAGCTCACATGTGCATTCTTGTCAATCTCTGAGTTCATCAAACTCACATGTGGATGGGAATCGGACACCACTCTCGTATGATCACTGGAATACCCCTCCTAGAATAGTAGGGTGAACATTTGTACAAGTGGAGAATGGCAGTGGTGCCAATCTCTTATTAGGACCTAAGAAATTGGATTGAGAAGCCTAAACTCACATGTGCATTCTTCTATGTAGTGATCACTGTCTCCGCTGTGCAGAGATCATATGGAATTGTGTCAATCTTTGTGGAGAATTCCACCAGTGGAGTAAACATTTGTACAAGTGGTGCCAATCACTTATTAGGCCCTAAGAAATGGCATTGAGAAGCCTAAACTCACATGTGCAGAGATCATATGGAATTGTGTCAATCTCTGTGGAGAATGCCACCAGTGGAGAATGGTAGTGGTGCCAATCTCATACCATGACCTGGAAACATGCACAAGGAATCCTAAACTCACATGTGCATTCTTGTCAATCTTTGAGTTCATCAAACTCACATGTGGATTGGAATCGGTCACCACTCTCCTATGATCACTGGAATACCCCTCTTAGAATAGTAGGGTGAACATTTGTACAAGTGGAGAATGGCAGTGGTGCCAATCTCTTATTAGGCCCTAGGAAATGGCATTGAGAAGCCTAAACTCACATGTGCATTCTTCTATGTAGTGATCACTGTCTCCGCTGTGCAGAGATCATATGGAATTGTGTTAATCTCTATGGAGAATGCCACCAGTGGAGTAAACATTTGTACAAGTGGTGCCAATCTCTCATTAGGCCCTAAGAAATGGCATTGAGAAGCCTAAACTCACATGTGCAGAGATCGTATGGAATTGTGTCAATCTCTGTGGAGAATGCCACCAGTGGAGAATGGCAGTGGTGCCAATCTCATACCATGACCTGAAAACATGCACAAGGAATCCTAAACTCACATGTGCATTCTTCTATGTAGTGATCACTGTCTCTGCTGTGTAGAGATCATATGGAATCCTAAACTCACATGCAGAAGAAGGGGAATTGTGTCAATCTCTGAGATCATCAAACTCACATGTGGATTGGAATCGGACACCACTCTCCTCTGATCAGTGGAATACCCCTCCTAGAATAGTAGGGTGAACATTTGTACAAGTGAAGAATGGCAGTGGTGCCAATCTCTTATTAGGCCCTAAGAAATGGAATTGAGAATCCTAAACTCACATGTGCATTCTTCTATGTAGAGATCACTGTCTCCGCTGTGTAGAGATCATATGATTGTGTCAATCTCTGAGTTCATTAAACTCAAATGTGGATTGGAATCGGACACCACTCTCCTATGATCACAGGAATAGCCCTCCTAGAATAGTAGGGTGAACATTTGTACAAGTGGAGAATGGCAGCGGTGCCAATCTCTTATTAGGCCCTAAGAACTGGCATTGAGAAGCCTAAACCCACATGTGCATTCTTCTATGTAGTGATCACTGTCTCCACTGTGCAGAGATCATATGGAATTGTGTCAATCTTTGTGGAGAATGCCACCAGTGGAGTAAACATTTGTACAAGTGGTGCCAATCTCATATTAGGCCCTAAGAAATGGCATTGAGAAGCCTAAACTCACATGTGCAGAGATCATATGGAATTGTGTCAATCTCTGTGGAGAATGCCACCAATGGAGAATGGCAGTGGTGCCAATCTCATACCATGACCTGAAAACATGCACAAGGAATCCTAAACTCACATGTGCATTCTTCTATGTAGTGATCACTGTCTCCGCTGTGTAGAGATCATATGGAATCCTAAACTCACATGCAGAAGAAGGGGAATTGTGTCAATCTCTGAGATCATCAAACTCACATCTGGATTGGAATCAGACACCACTCTCCTATGATCACTGGAATACCCCTCCTAGAATAGTAGGGTGAACATTTGTACAAGTGGAGAATGGGAGTGGTGCCAATCTCTTAATAGGCCCTAAGAAATGGCATTGAGAAGCCTAGACTCACATGTGCCTTCTTCTATGTAGTGATCACTGTCTCCGCTGTGTAGAGATCATATGGAATTGTGTCAATCTTTGTGGAGAATGCCACCAGTGGAGGATGGCAGTGTTGCCAATCTCATACCATGACCTGAAAACATGCACAAGGAATCCTAAACTCACATGTGCATTGGCACTTTTGCCATTATAGAATGCCACCAGTGGAGAATGGCAGTGGTGCACAAGGAATCCTAAACTCACATGTGCATTCTTCTATGTAGTGATCACTATCTCCGATGTGTAGAGATCATATGGAATTGTGTCAATCTCTTAGATCATCAAACTCACATGTGGATTGGAATCGGACACCACTCTCCTATGATCACTGGAATACCCCTCCTAGAATAGTAGGATAAACATTTGTACAAGTGGAGAATGGCTGTGGTGCCAATCTCTTTTTAGGCCCTAAGAAATGTCATTTCGAAGCCCAAACTCACATGTGCATTCTTCTATGTAGTGATCACTGTCTCTGCTATGTAGAGATCATATGGAATTGTGTCAATATCTGTGGAGAATGCCACCAGTGGAGAATGGTAGTGGTGCCAATCTCATACCATCACCTGCAAACATGCACAAGGAATCCTAAACTCACATGTGCATTCTTCTATGTAGAGATAACTGTCTCCGCTGTGTAGAGATCATATGGAATTGTGTAAATCTCTGAGTTCATCAAACTCACATGTGGATTGGAATCGGACACCACTCTCCTATGATCACTGGAATACCCCTCCTAGAATAGTAGGGTGAACATTTGTACAAGTGGAGAATGGGAGTGGGGCCAATCTCTTATTAGGCCCTAAGAAATGTCATTGAGAAGCCTAAACTCACATGTGCATTCTTCTATGTAGTGATCACTGTCTCCGCTGTGTAGAGATCATATGGAATTGTGTCAATCTCTTATTAGGCCCTGGAATGTCAATCTATAGGTTTAGTTTGTCTAGACTACCACTAATGGAGAATGGCAGTGATGCCAAACTCATGCTGGCACCTACATAATGACACTGAGTTCATCAAACTCACATGTGGATTGGAATCGGACACCACTCTCCTATGATCACTGGAATACCCCTCCTAGAATAGTAGGGTGAACATTTGTACAAGTGGAGAATGGCAGTGGTGCCAATCTCTTATTAGGCCCTAAAAAATGGCATTGAGAAGCCTAAACTCACATGTGCATTCTTCTATGTAGTGATCACTGTCTCCGCTGTGCAGAGATCATATGGAATTGTGTCAATCTCTGTGGAGAATGCCACCAGTGGAGAATGGCAGTGGTGCCAATCTCATACCATGACCTCAAAACATGCACAAGGAATCCTAAACTCACATGTGCATTGGCACTTTTGCCATTATCCTATTGCAGCCAATAAAATTAGTGGAATGTCAATCTATAGGTTTAGTTTGTCTAGATTACCACTAGCGGAGAATGGCAGTGATGCCAATCTCATGATGGCAACTACATAATCACACTGAGATCATCAAACTCACATGTGGAATGGAATAGGACACCACTCTCCTATGATCACTTGAATAACCCTCCTAGAATAGTAGGGTAAACAATTGTACAAGTGGTGCCAATCTCTTATTAGGCCCTAAGAAATGGCATTGAGAAGCCTAAACTCACATGTGCAGAGATCATATGGAATTGTGTCAATCTCTGTGGAGAATGCCACCAGTAGAGAATGGCAGTGGTGCCAATCTCATACCATGACCTGCAAACATGCACAAGGAATCCTAAACTCACATGTGCATTCTTGTCAATCTCTGAGTTCATCAAATTCACATGTGGATTGGAATCGGACACCACTCTCCTATGATCACTGGAATACCCCTCCTAGAATAGTAGGGTGAACATTTGTACAAGTGGAGAATGGCAGTGGTGCCAATCTCTTATTAGGCCCTAAGAAATGGCATTGAGAAGCCTAAACTCACATGTGCATTTTTCTATGTAGTGATCACTGTCTCCGCTGTGTAGAGATCATATGGAATTGTGTCAATCTCTGTGGAGAATGCCACCAGTGGAGTAAACATTTGTACAAGTGGTGCCAATCTCTTATTAGGCCCTAAGAAATGGCATTGAGAAGCCTAAACTCACATGTGCAGAGATCGTATGGAATTGTGTCAATCTCTGTGGAGAATGCCACTAGTGGAGAATGGCAGTGGTGCCAATCTTATACCATGACCTGAAAACATGCACAAGGAATCCTAAACTCACATGTGCATTCTTCTATGTAGTGATCACTGTCTCTGCTATGTAGAGATCATATGGAATCCTAAACTCACATGCAGAAGAAGGGGAATTGTGTCAATCTCTGAGATCATCAAACTCACATGTGGACTGGACTCGGAAACCACTCTCCTCTGATCACTGGAATACCTCTCCTAGAATAGTAGGGTGAACATTTGTACAAGTGGAGAATGACAGTGGTGCCAATCTCTTATTAGGCCCTAAGAAATGGCATTGAGAAGCCTAAACTCACATGTGCATTCTTCTATGTAGTGATCACTGTCTCCGCTTGTGTAGAGATCATATGGAATTGTGTCAATCTTTGTGGAGAATGCCACTAGTGGAGAATGGCAGTGGTGCCAATCTCATACCATGACCTGAAAACATGCACAAGGAATCCTAAACTCACATGTGCATTGGCACTTTTGCCATTATAGAATGCCACCAGTGGAGAATGGCAGTGGTGCACAAGGAATCCTAAACTCACATGTGCATTCTTCTATGTAGAGATAACTATCTCCGCTGTGTAGAGATCATATGGAATTGTGTCAATCTCTGAGTTCATCAAACTCACATGTGGATTGGAATCGGACACCACTCTCCTATGATCACTGGAATACCGCTCCTAGAATAGTAGGGTGAACATTTGTACAAGTGGAGAATGGCAGTTGTGCCAATCTCTTATTAGGCCCTAAGAAATGTCATTGAGAAGCCTAAACTCACATGTGCATTCTTCCATGTAGTGATCACTGTCTCCGCTGTGTAGAGATCATATGGAATTGTGTCAATCTCCTATTAGGCCCTCGAATGTCAATCTATAGGTTTAGTTTGTCTAGACTACCACTAATGGAGAATGGCAGTGATGCCAAACTGATGCTGGCACCTACATAATGACACTCAGTTCATCAAACTCACATGTGGATTGGAATCAGACACCACTCTCCTATGATCACTCGAATACCCCTCCTAGAATAGTAGGGTGAACATTTGTACAAGTGGAGAATGGCAGTGGTGCCATTCTCTTATTAGGCCCTAAGAAATGGCATTGAGAAGCCTAAACTCACATGTGCATTCTTCTATGTAGTGATCACTGTCTCCGCTGTGCAGAGATCATATGGAATTGTGTCAATCTCTGTGGAGAATGCCACCGGTGGAGAATGGCAGTGGTGCCAATCTCATACCATGACCTGAAAACATGCACAAGGAATCCTAAACTGACATGTGCATTGGCACTTTTATCGTTATCCTACTGCAGCCAATAAAATTAGTGGAATGTCAATCTATAGGTTCAATTTGTCTAGATTACCACTAGCAGAGAATGGCAGTGATGCCAATCTCATGATGGCAACTACCTAATGACACTGAGATCATCAAACTCACATGTGGAATGGAATAGGACACCACTCTCCTATGATCACTTGAATAACCGTCCTAGAATAGTAGGGTAAACATTTGTACAAGTGGAGCCAATCTCTTATTAGGCCCTAAGCAATGGCATTGAGAAGCCTAAACTCACATGTGCAGAGATCATATGGAATTGTGTCAATCTCTGTGGAGAATGCCACTAGTGGAGAATGGTAGTGGTGCCAATATCATACCATGACGTGAAAACATGCATAAGGAATCCTAAACTCACATGTGCATTCTTCTATGTAGTGATCACTGTCTCCGCTGTGTAGAGATCATATGGAATTGTGTCAATGTCTTATTAGGCCCTGGAATGTAAATCTATAGGTTTAGTTTGTTTAGACTACCACTAGTGGAGAATGGCAGTGATGCCAAACTCATGCTGGCACCTACATAATGACACTGAGATCATCAAACTCACATGTGGAATGGGATCGGACACCACTCTCCTATGATCACTGGAATACCCCTCCTAGAATAGTAGCGTAAACATTTGTCATTGAGAAGCCTAAACTCACATGTGCATTCTACTATGTAGTGATCACTGTCTCCGCTGTGCAGAGATCATATGGAATTGTGTCAATCTCTGTGGAGAATGCCACCAGTGGAGAATGGTAGTGGTGCCAATCTCATACCATGACCTACAAACATGCAGAAGGAATCCTAAACTCACATTTGCATTCTTCTATGTAGAGATCACTGTCTCCGCTGTGTAGAGATCATATGGAATTGTGTCAATCTCTGAGTTCATCAAACTCACATGTGGATTGGAATCGGACACCACTCTCCTATGATCACTGGAATACCCCTCCTAGAATAGTAGGGTGAATATTTGTACAAGTGGAGAATGGCAGTAGTGCCAATCTCTTATTAGGCCCTAAGAAATGGCATTGAGAAGCCTAAACTCACATGTGCATTCTTCTATGTAGTGATCACTGTCTCCGCTGTGCAGAGATCATATGGAATTGTGTCAATCTCTGTGGAGAATGCCACCAGTGGAGAATGGCAGTGGTGCCAATCTCATACCATGACTTGAAAACATCCACAAGGAATCCTAAACTCACATGTGCATTGGCACTTTTACCATTATCCTACTACCATTGTCCGCTAGTGGTAATGTGCATTCTTCTATGTAGTGATCACTGTCTCCGCTGTGTAGAGATCATATGGAATTGTGTCAATCTCTATGGAGAATGCCACTAGTGGAGAATGGTAGTGGTGCCAATCTCATACAATGACCTACAAACATGCACAAGGAATCCTAAACTCACATGTGCATTCTTCTATGTAGAGATCACTGTCTCCGCTCTGTAGAGATCATGTCGAATTGTGTCAATCTCTGAGTTCATCAAACTCACATGTGGATTGCAATCGGACACCACTCTCCTATGATCATTGGAATACCCCTCCCAGAATAGTAGGGTGAACATTTGTACAAGTGGAGAATGGCAGTGGTGCCAATCTCTTATTGGGCCCTAAGAAATGGCATTGAGAAGCCTAAACTCACATGTGCATTCTTCTATGTAGTGATCACTGTCTCCGCTGTGTAGAGATCATATGGAATTGTGTCAATCTCTTATTAGGCACTAGAATGTCAATCTATAGGTTTAGTTTGTTTAGACTACCACTAGTGGAGAATGGCAGTGATGCCAAACTCATGCTGGCACCTACATAATGACACTGAGTTCATCAAACTCACATGTGGATTGGAATCGGACACCACTCTCCTATGATCACTGGAATACCCCTCCTAGAATAGTAGGGTAAACATTTGTACAAGTGCTGCCAATCTCTTATTAGGCCCTAAGAAATGGCATTGAGAAGCCTAAACTCACATGTGCAGAGATCATATGTAATTGTGTCAATCTCTGTGGAGAATGCCACCAGTGGAGAATGGCAGTGGTGCCAATCTCATACCATGACATGAAAACATGCACAAGGAATCCTAAACTCACATGTGCATTCTTCTATCTAGTGATCACTGTCTCCGCTGTGTAGAGATCATATGGAATCCTAAACTCACATGTAGAAGAAGGGGAATTGTGTGAATCTCTGAGATCATCAAACTCACATGTAGATTGGAATTGGACACCACTCTTCTATGATCACTGGAATACCCCTCCTAGAATAGTAGGGTGAACATTTGTACAAGTGGAGAATGGCAGTGGTGCCAATCTCTTATTAGGCCCTAAGAAATGGCATTGAGAAGCCTAAACTCACATGTACATTCTTCTATGTAGTGATCAATGTCTCCGCTGTGTAGAGATCATATGGAATTGTGTCAATCTCTGTGGAGAATGCCACCAGTGGAGAATGGCAGTGGTGCCAATCTCATACCATGACTTGAAAACATGCACAAGGAATCCTAAACTCACATGTGCATTGGCACTTTTGCGATTATAGAATGCCACGAGTGGAGAAGGGCAGTGGTGCACAAGGAATGCTAAACTCACATGTGCATTCTTCTATGTAGTGATCACTGTCTCCGCTGTGTAGAGATCATATGGAATTGTGTCAATCTCTGAGATCATCAAACTCACATGTGGATTGGAAACGGACACCACTCTCCTATGATCACTGGAATACCCCTCCTAGAATAGTAGGGTAAACATTTGTACAAGTGGAGAATGGCAGTGCTGCCAATCTCTAAGTTAGGCCGCCCTAGGAATTGTCATTGAGAAGCCTAAACTCACATGTGCAGAGATCATATGAAATTGTGTCAATCTCTGTGGAGAATGCCACCAGTGGAGAATGGTAGTGGTGCCAATCTCACACCATGACCTGAAAGCATGCACAAGGAATCCTAACCTCACATGCGCATTGGAACTTTTGCCATTATCCTACTGCCGTTCTCCGCTAGTGGTAATGTGCATTCTTCTATGTAGTGATCACTCTCTCCGCTGTGTAGAGATCATATGGATTTGTGTCAATCTCTATGGAGAATGCCACCAATGGAGAATGGCAGTGGTGCCAATCTCATACCATGACCTGAAAACATGCACAAGGAATCCTGAACTCACATGTGCATTGGCACTTTTGCCATTATCCTACTGCCATTCTCCGCTAGTGGTAATGTGCATTCTTTTATGTAGTGATCACTGTCTCCGCTGTGTAGAGATCATATGGATTTGTGTCAATCTCTATGGAGAATTCCACCAGTGTAGAAGGGCAGTGGTGCCAATCTCATACCATGACCTGAAAACATGCACAAGGAATCCTAAACTCACATGTGCATTGGCACTTTTGCCATTATCCTACTGCCATTGTCCGCTAGTGGTAATGTGCATTCTTCTATGTAGTGATCACAGTCTCTGATGTGTAGATATCATATGGAATTGTGTCAATCTCTGTGGAGAATGGCAGTTGTGCCAATCTCATACCATGACCTGAAAACATGCACAAGGAATCCTAAACTCACATGTGCATTGGCACTCTTGCCATTATCCTACTGCAGCCAATAAAATTAGTGGAATGTGAATCTATAGGTTTAATTTGTCTAGATTACCACTAGCGGAGAATGGTAGTGATTGCCAATCTCATGCTTGCCCTAAGAAAAAGCATTGAGAATCCTAAACTCACATGTGCATTCTTCTATGTAGTGATCATTGTGTCCGCTGTGTAGAGATCATATGGAATTGTGTCAATCTCTTATTACGACAATCTCTTATTAGGAGAATGGCAGTGGTGCAAATCTCATACCATGACCTGAAAATATGCACAAGGAATCCTAAACTCACATGTGCATTGGCACTTTTGCCATTATCCTACTGCAGCCAATAAAATTAATGGAATGTGAATGTATAGGTTTAATTTGTCTAGATTACCACTAGTGGAGAATAGTAGTGATTGCCAATCTCATGCTTGCCTTAAGAAATGGCTTTGAGAATCCTAAACTCACATGTGCATTCTTCTATGTAGTGATCATTGTCTCCCCTGTGTAGAGATCATATGGAATTGTGTCAATCTCTTATTAGGCCAATCTCTTATTAGGAGAATGGCAGTGGTGCCAATCTCATACCATGACCTGAAAACATGCACAAGGAATCCTAAACTCACATGTGCATTGGCACTTTTGCCATTATCCTACTGCCATTCTCCGCTAGTGGTAATGTGCATTCTTCTATGTAGTGATCACTGTCTCCGCTGTGTAGAGATCATATGGATTTGTGTCAATCTCTATGGAGAATGCCACCAGTGGAGACTGGCAGTGGTGCCAATCTCATACCATGACCTGAAGACATGCACAAGGAATCCTAAACTCACATGTGCATTGGCACTTTTGCCATTATCCTACTGCCATTCTCCGCTAGTGGTAATGTGCATTCTTCTATGTAGTGATCGTTGTCTCCACTGTGTAGAGATCATATGGAATTGTGTCAATCTCTGTGGAGAATGCCACTAGTGGAGAATGACAGTGGTGCCAATCTCATACCATGACGTGAAAACATGCACAAGGAATCCTAAACTCACATGTGGATTGACACTTTTGCCATTATAGAATGCAACCAATGGAGAATGGCAGTGGTGCACAAGGAATCCTAAACTCACATGTGCATTCTTCTATGTAGTGATCACTGTCTCCGCTGTGTAGAGATCATATGGAATTGTGTCAATCTCTGAGATCATCAAACTCACATGTGGATTGGAATCGGACACCACTCTCCTATGATCACTGGAATACCCCTCCTAGAATAGTAGGATAAACATTTGTACATGTGGAGAATGGCAGTGGTGCAATCTCTTATTAGGTCCTAAGAAATGGCATTGAGAAGCCTAAACTCACATGGCCAATAAAATTAATGGTATGTCAATCTATAGGTTCAGTTTGTCTAGATTACCACTATCGAAGAATGGCAGTGATGCCAATCTCATGCTATCTAGACTACCACTAGTGTTAGGCCTAAGAAATTGCATTGAGAAGCCTAAACTCACATGTGCATTCTTCTATGTAGTGATCACTATCTCCGCTGTGCAGAGATCATATGGATTTGTGTCAATCTCTGTGAAGAATGCCACCAGTGGAGAATGGCAGTGGTGCCAATCTCATACCATGACGTGAAAACATGCACAAGGAATCCTAAACCCACATGTGCATTGGCACTTTTGCCATTATCCTACTGCAGCCAATAAAATTAGTGGAATGTCAATCTATAGGTTTAGTTTGTCTAGATTACCACTAGTAGAGAATGGCAGTGATGCCAATCTCATGCTGGCCCTAAAAAATGGCATTGAGAATCCTAAACTCATGTGTGCATTCTTCTAGACTACCACTAGTGGGGAATGGCAGTGATGCCAATCTCATGCTGGCAACTATATAATGACATTGAGATCATCAAACCCACATTTGGATTGGAATCGGACACCACTCTCCTATGATCACTGGAATACCCCTCCTAGAATAGTAGGGTAAACATTTGTACAAGTGGAGAATGGCAGGGGTGCCAATCTCTTATTAGGCCCTAATAAATGGCATTGAGAAGCCTAAACTCACATGTGCATACTTCTATGTAGTGATCACTGTCTCCGCTGTGTAGATATCATATGGAATTGTGTCAATCTCTGTGGAGAATGGCAGTGGTGCCAATCTCGTACCATGACCTGAAAACATGCACAAGGAATTCTAAACTCACATGTGCATTGCCACTTTTGCCATTATGCTACTGCAGCCAATAAAATTAGTGGAATGTCTAGACTACCACTAGTGGAGAATGGCAGTGATGCCAATCTCATGCTAGAACCTACATAATCACACTGAGATCATCAAACTCACATGTGGATTGGTAGGACACCACTCTCCTAGAATACCCCTCCTAGAATAGTAGGGTAAACATTTGTACAAGTGGAGAATGGCAGTGGTGCCAGTCTCTTATTAGGCCCTAGAAAATGGCATTGAGAAGCCTAAACTCACATGTGCATTCTTATTAGCATCAGTGCCCTTCTCTAGAAGGTCAGGTGAGAAAACTCTCATGTGATAACCTTCACATAAGGAGAATGGCACTGGTGCCATTCTCTGATTCTCTGCAATCCATGTGATGAATCGAGCTTCTGCCATTCTCCTTAACATCATGGAGGATGGCAGCAGTGGCATTATCCTCAAACTCTCACGGAGGATGGCACTTGTGCCATTGTGAACAAACTCACAATCCATGTGTTCAATGGCATTTGTGACACTCTTCTAACATCATATTATGTTGGAGAATGGCACGAATACCATTCTTTATTATAACCATCTTAACTTTGATATTGTGTATATTTGCTTACTGTGTTGGTGTAGTTTTTCATAATGCATATATAAGTTGCTTCGCCTTGGTTATTTTGTTAATAGAAGTTGCATTGTGGTTGTAATATTTCCTACTACAGTTATGATTTTCTATTATACATTTCATTGTGTCCTTGGTTCTTTTGTTAACAGAACATTGCAAGAATGGCTAGCAAGGGAAAGAGAAAGGTTCGAGAGGTGTCAGTTTATGATGGAGTTAGTTCTGGAAGGGGATGGTTTTTGGATATATACAATAACGAACTCCAAAAACTCCATAAAGTGCATTGTTTTGTGAACATCCAAGGAACAACTTTTGAAGATGTTGGACAAGTTAAAGAGATGGAGGATATCGAGAAAGACAACGTTCCTTGTCTCAAAATTCATACATTGGGAGGCAATGTGTATCAATTGGATCCTGCTTGTTTTGATCATGCGAGGATGAATGCTACTGGGGAGGACACGATGATATCTAGGGGTTGGATTAATGAGCCAGAAAAATTATACCAACCAACAGATATTAGAAAGCTTTGATTTGGTAACAAAAGGGATAAATCAAGATATAAAAAAGAGTAGAAAAGTTTCGAAAAGGACCAAGAAAAGTGATGTTGAGGGATCAAGCTCTCAAGTGTCTCAGAACACATTGAAAGAGAAGGCTAGAGAGACCGGTGAGGAGGAAACAACAGGTGAGAAGGAAATAAGGTCAGATGGAAAAAAAAGCATTGGGGATAAACTGGAGGCTAAAGACAAAGAGACAACTTTAGGAGGAAAACAGGGAGGTACGGGAATAGTCACTGATGGAACTGGAAGTGGAGGTGATGCAACGGGGAGTGGTGAGACACATATAACAGGACATGGTGAGAAATCATCTGAAGCAACTATCATCCTGTATAAGAAAATCCAGCCAGATGTTGACTTTAAGGCAGTACAAAAGAAATTGGAAAGGAAGGACACAAGTATGACAGGCTTGATGGAGTACGTAGAGTACTTCCCATTTGGTTTGGAGTTTGAGGTGTTGATCCCAGTGATGAATTGCTTTAGAGCACCAAGCCAATATGTGTACATGACATTGACCCTCAGCTATGTCAGTGACTTGGTCAAGAGTTTTGCAATGAATGCACGACCTCCTGCAACATGTGCATATCTTATGCCTTACCACATAGGCACAAATACTCCGATGTGCAAGGAAGAGATAAAGGTGGAAAAGTTAAAGGAGTATAATTATTGGATTCTCGCAGGGCAGCATTCGATTTATGCTGCAAGGATGTTTATAACTAAAGCACATGGTGAAGCCTTCAATCAACGAAAAGGTTTCTATACATGGAGGAAGGCGAGAATTGTTGTCAATGCACCAGTTGAAGCAAGTTGTAAGATATCATCAATGGCCAACATGGAGGCACAGACCATTTTGAAAAATCAACCATATATCAATATCTTACAACATCTAAGGGCGTAGTGGATTGCATTCGGACGACCAAAGAAACCAACCCAAGGCCTTGTCAAAGGGCATAAAGATCGACAAAGTTGGGATGTGAGTAATAAATTTTTTTTTGTATGCATTTTTTATTTCAAGAATGTTTATGGCTTTGTAAAAGAAATGATAGTAGTGTCAATTCCCTGATGTGAGAATGGCACTAGTGCCATTCTTCTAGTTACCAAGTCATGCTTTTGACATGGTAATGGGAGAATCACACTAGTGTCATTATTATCTCTATTACATGATTTGGATTAGAAGAATGTCTAAGATGAATTTGATTTTTTTATATAGAATTTTGTAGGAGTTGCAAGCGTATCGATGGGTGCAAACTTTGCTACCAAGGACACACACATGGTCACATACGATGATGACATCTACGAACAATGGATTAGGATTTTGACATTGGTGAAGCAGGGTGATCTTGAGGGTCAAAATCCCACAATAACATATATGAGGTGTCTGCTAGGATTGGAAGACGAAGATGTATGTGCACTTCAAGCAGAGATTGAGTCTAAAGAAATAGTCTTGGTCAAGTCAAGCAAAGACAAGGACTCCATTGAAATGTCTCAACGGGCAATGGAGATTAAGCATGATAGAGCCCTGAAAGAAGCGCTCATCAAGGAGTTACTTCGCCCCAACATCAAAAATGGGATGCCCTTGCAACTTACTTCAAAATCAAGTTGGCAAGTCCACACCTGATTTCCCAAAAGCTGCGTCAATCTATGTTGATTGGGTGATTAGTTCAATAGAGGGTAACAAGTCTACATCACAGTCTTGTTTTCCTTGGACAATTATTCAAGTGAACATGGAGATGGAGGGGGAGAGCTTTCTAACACGTCACTCCAAGGGACAACTTCCAATCAGCTTGTGTGTGCTTGACACCTCAGAGGGATCTGCCAAAGCATGTGTTGGGATAAGGATGCCTTCAAGAAGTTGCTCTGTGGCTTGATGGAGACCATTGCCACTCCGTCACAGTATGTATTGCTATCATTTATGACAATGATAGAGATGGTAAATCTCAAGGAAGCAATGATAGAGGCTCGATTTTGGCATAGAAGGTTTGTGGGTGTTATCCATGAATCGGATAGTGCACAAAAGGGTTTGTCTGAGACCTTCTGTTTTTTGTCATTTGTTAGCTCACATGATGGGTTTGATGGATTTGAGCACATGTTAGAAAACACAAGGCCATACATAATAATTGAGGACAATATTCTTTATTTTGATGAGGATGATGAGTATGAAAAAGAGGCCGTTGTGAAGCATGGCATCATCAAGGAGTGCATCAGGTGCTATTGTAGTAGGGAACATGAAGTTGTTGTTGACGTCTTTACTAATGGATGTGTGGCATTACAAGCATTGTCAAGCAAAAGAAAAGTGATCTCACTGGTGAAGACATCCCAACAGGCGATAGAGGTCGAGGCTATGTGTGTGGCACATGCATCAAATAATCCCCATATTAAGATTTGGTCTAGCATTGAGAGGCCTCTTGAGACACATAGAGCTGATTCACCTATCGATGAAGGAATTAAAGAGGGTGAGCATCACATTGAAGACTTGCGACCTTTAACTGAAGCAGATCTTGAAGCTATCCCAAAGATTACATTGGAAGATTTGGAGCAAGGTCTTTAGCTACTCATTTATGCCTTGTGTATTTAGTTTCAAAATAATATGACTTTTATGGATTTTCTCGATTGCACATACTCTCATTATATTAAAGAGATTAAACATTAGGTATGATAAAATTGTGTGACATAATGACATGGGGAATGGTACTAGTGTCATTCTCCCTATGTCGGGTTATACGTAAGAGGTACTATCAACATTTTATGTGACCTCATATGGAGAATGGCACTAGTGCCATTCTTTCTTTGTGGTTATGTAGAAATGGTAATACTGTTATGTTCCTTTCTTGAATCTATGTTAGTTGAAAGCATTACAGAGATTAAAAATTGTATAGTATTAACTATGCTACCAAAGTTTGGATTTGGGTGCTTTCTACAAATCTATTGGACCAAAGTAATACAGTATCTATGCTTTCAGATCATGCATTGTACATTTCTTTTGGGACATGGGTGGAGGCACTAGTAGTATTCTCTCCTCCCAATGAGGATATAGAGAAAGGCACTAGTGGCATTCTCCATAACCTTATATGTAAAATGGCACTAGCACCACCCCAAGAGAAGAATGGCACTATTGCCATTCTCTCTATGAGTTCAGAGAGAAAGGTTGAACTATTTGCATTCTCAATTTACCTTTAGAGAGATTGGCACCAGTGCCATTCCCCAAAAAGACAATGGAATCAGTGAACGGCGATGGATAATGTTCGCACTTTATTTTTATTTATTAGTTTCATATGCTTTTGTGCTTCGACATTGTTGAATACACTCTAAAGAATCAAAATATTTCTATATTCCTCAACTTCCACAGGGACCAATGATGCATGGAACGATATGGAGACATCAAATGTAGAGGACAACATACCACCCAAAATGGGGACTATCAATTATGCGATGGATACAGGAGGTATAGAAGAAAACATAACCCCAAAAATGGAGAAAATTGCAAGGAATATCATGAATCCTATACTTTTGGAAGAGAACATGGATGAACGTACTGTCTCAACATTGGGGACAAGACTAGATAATCTTATTGTTGTTGCAAACATGTATGAAATCATAGCACCTGACAATTTGGATGCCAGCAACTTCAAGGAGAATTTGGATCTATATCCACATACAATTTCTTTGGATATGCCATGATTAACAATCGAGTAACAATCATATTAGACTTGAATGGCCTGTTATTAAGTCGCTGCCTATTCAAGTCTCCAATACATTCGTCTATTATGCATGGCAAAAATAGTTATATGGTTGTTCGTCCTGGGTGCATAGAATTTCTTAAAATCTTGCTACAAAGATTTAATGTAGGTATCTGGTCAATTGCGATGGAGTATAACGTACTTGATATGGTAGGAAAGCTGCAAAATTATGCAAATGAGAGCCTCCCTTCTTTGTTATATGGTCTCAGCAAGGATGCTACACTTATAGTAAGACGAGGATAAGTAGGCCTGACAAGGTTGGTGTTGAGGCAATGTTCAAACCCTTAGCAAAAATCTCAAAGGCATTTGGATGTGATGCTAGAAGGACAATCCTTGTTGATGACTCCCCATACAAGGCTTGCATTAGCCCTCCATCAAATTGCATATTTCCTTCAACGTTTGATGTACAAGACAAGGATGATAATATTCTATTGAGAGAGTTGATGCCGTACTTACTACAACTTGATGAAACTAAAGATGTGCGCAGCATGATTGAGACAAATCGGTATGGACAATTACCTGTGATGGAGGGGCATAAGGATTTCAACCTTGTCCAGAAAGTAATTGATGAATGGAGGGAGGAAAATCATGCATGGTCAAGAATGGAATATAAAACAAGAAATCTTCCTCTTTTAGATGGACTAAGAGAGAGGGATATAGGTGGTAATACAGAACCAAAGGGTGTACACCCTAGGGCAACCCATGGTGGTGATGGCCAGGTGCCTAAACTCAATGCATCCCAAATAAGACTTTTAAGGAATGCTTCGCAACTCTCTAGCATGAATGCTATGCAAGTTTCTCAATTGGCTATAGACCTAGGGTACAAAAGTCGCTATATCAAGAAATACATTGCTAAGGGCTACATAAACCGACTACAGAATGCGTATTTTTCATGAAGGTACATATGTCAAAGTGTTTTTTGATTTTATCTCAAGTCTATATCGAAAATGCTCATACATCATAAAAGTAAGAACAATATCATAAAAGTACCAAAATGAATGTGTACATCATCATCATCATTGTGCAGAAGTGCATCCCTAAACAAGAAATGTGTGAAGCCTAAACAATCATCCTGAATCAGAATCTGATAACTCCACATATGATCCTCTAGTCATCCTCTGACGTGGCTCCTGTATGACCCGCTGCCCAACCGCCCGCTGTGTGGCCTCAGGCAAAGCCGGATCAGATGGGCCAGCCTCATCTCCTGCATGAGATGGGCCAGCCTCATCTTGATGAAGAGGAGGGCATGCTACACGAGCCACCGCTACCATCTCTGCCTCCCTCGCCTCCTCTATGTATGCGCGTCTCAGCTCCCAAAGTCATGCATCTATGAATACTCGTGCCTCAAATCCAGCGCGAGTAATCGTCTCTACATGTAGAAGACACTGTCGGCCCCGCCCAAGCTGCTGCTCCACCCACTGCTGCAATGATGTCTGCAGCTCTACCTCTCGCACAATACGGCGTGCCTCCTCTGCTCGTGCCTCATCACCTGGCATGAAATCACCATATGAGAAGCGTCGTGGAACACACGCTGCAACCACTGATGTATCAGCACCCTCCTGCTGCAGCAAAGCTCTCTGTGCCTCCTCCCTGTAGTGCTCTGTCAAGACCACGTGAGCGAATGGATCAATGGCCTGACGATGACTAGGATACAGATCATCCATGCCTAGTCCTCTATATGTGGCCACATCAATGCCAGCAAAGCATACAGGGCACACTGATCCTGCCACCATGTGGCGGGTCATGCAATGGAGATGTGCGATGTGGCTGGCACCCTAGTCCAAACCACCCTACGGTGTCAAACTCCTCATGGCAAAGGACGCAAGTGGCGGTAGGAAGCTTGGCTATGACTGCTGCGTCTATGGGTGTCCTAGTCGGCACATCTACAGGAGGAGTGGGGTATAGGGCCATGCTGGGGTCGATCCTATGGCGAGATGGATCACGACTAATATGTCTCAACTGCAAAATATAGTGCTCCGCACGATGGTATGCTATGCGTGTCCGAATCCTCTGCTCCTCCAAATCTGCCTCCACCAACAGTCGTACACGAGACTCCATATCCTGTCGCAATAGATGTGCCTGCAATGCAAACATGTCGCGTACATGGTGAGAATTAACCAAAAAACTTCAGTTCAAAACACGCTACAAAAAAATAAACTAAAATAATCAGAATAACTAACCTCGTCCCTAGACTCGGCCAACAATGCCTCCAACTCTGCAATCCATGCGTCTCGAGTCTCCAACTCGTGCTGAGGCGGTGTAGATGCGGGAGGTGGTGTAGATGTGGGAGGCTCCATCGATGTGGGAGGTGGAATCAAAAGTGATCTCGATAGGGCAGAGACCATGTCGTGCAAGGATGATGCCACTGAATGAACATCCCCCCTAATCTATCCTCCAACAGCTCGCAATGCCGATGCAGGGATAGTGTGCAACTTTGGTGCCTCGCGTCGACGCCGAACACCTGCAGTCTGATGCTCCTGATGCCCCATCCTACCATGTCCCGCTCCTGGATGGGTACTAAGGTAGTCTACCCGATGACCAAGCACAAACTCAGCATATAGCTGCATGGCAAATGACCTGGCTATCTGACGGTTGTGAGGCAATCGACCACCATTTCGCAGCGAGATATCTCGGATAAATGTGTGCTGCTATGACTGGGTGCCTACAACGTAAAATATGCAAGGGCAGCCCTGATCGTGGTCGCATCGCCTCAGTGTGACCATCCCAAAACATATCCTCTAAGGCTTGCCTGTGAGGTGACTCATGCTCAAACAACTGTCGAATGGCTCTCCAATCCAAGCCATGACCAGTGATCTCTGCCTCAGCCTATGCCTGAAAGCTATCCACAACGTCCTCAACTGTGTCCAATCGACCCAGAGCCTCAATGATTGAATCTAGACTTGCAACCAAGTGAGGGGGTGCCGTAGCATCCTGTAGTGCCCTCATCTCAGCTCTCAGAATCTCTATATGCATACGATTAGTGGTGCCAGAACCTGTGCGCTGGCTAGCGCATGCACAAAAAAGACACATGGAAATTAATATTCTATTTGGGTAATGAAAATAATATTCTATTCAATATGACTTATAATCTATTTACGTAATGAAAACTATTTGTACATACTCCTTGATGAGGTAGGATGTCGTTGGGATCATCCTATGCACCTACCGGTAGATGGGCCAAATGTGTGGCTATGCCTACAATAGTGCTATGTTGCAAATTCAATTCGTATTTACAATTATTTACAAATTCAATTCGTATTTACAATTATTTAGAAAGTCGGTTTCTTCAAGCTCATTCTCCTTGTCTATACTACCCACCCTTGGAACCTAGACTGCTTGAGGATTCGACATCTTTTCTCAATATTATGTTTATCAAACTCAATATTATTAAAAATTCTTAATTTTGATCAAAATTTTTTCAAACTCTAGTTGTTGCATTTTAAAACTTAGATGTCTCAAATATTTTTTTCTTATATGTTTCCCTTTTTTTACTTTTTATCCAATTGATGGAATTAACTGTATGGCTCAATTATTGATGAAACTTTTTAATCTAAGCACACACACACTTTTTTTGTGTGTGGAATCTCTCTCTCTCTCTCTCTCTCTCTCTCACACACACACACACACACACACACACACACACCACACACACACACACACACACACACACATACACACACACATGCAACACACTCTTGGTAACCCTTGTATTTCTTTGCATTTATAAGTACTTTGAGGACCCTAGTAAGAAGACTCATTATGATCTGTGTTTGTTAACTATATAGATTATGACAAGACTGTAGGTTTAAGAGATGGTATTGAGGAGAATCTCTACATTTTATTCCCCAAGATAATACACATGGTTGGGGCAAGTATTATTATACTTGATTAACTTATTTTCCAAAATAAGAATTGTATTTTTTTTAATGCCTTTCTCGCTCTTTGGAAACTTTTCCACATGTGGTGTAAGGACCACATTGTCCACTTATGGCCCCTATACTAAGGATAGATAGTGGAGAGGTTTGGTTAATAAGACCTTCTTTGAATGCTTTACTGCCTTGGGTTTGCACTAGATATGGAGGAGATAGAAGGATATCTAATACATTACTTTGAACGATACACAAGCAAGGCGCATCTAGTATTTCTCGGACTACACTTTAAAAAAGAGAGCGGGTTGACACTACAGACCTTAAAAAGCGAGAACTTTGAGAAAATAATTAGGCCTTTTCAATATTATCTATTTTGGTTGGGCAATCCACCTCAACTAGTGGCCATTCCTATAGATCATCACTTGGTTCCCATGCCTGGGGAGAGAGGAGACCTTTGGACAATCATTTACGTATGTGTTTTCCATGCGCTGATGCATTTAGAAGATCCAATTAGCCATACGCTTATGCATCTAACCACTCTAGTGTTGGGGTCTTTGCCATATGGCCAAGCAAAACAATAGATGTTCTACATGGGTAGCACATGTCTTAGGAGGGTGGTGTTGCATGTGGGCAATCATCCTCGGATGATGCATCATTGGATAGACTTCATTCATCCCATGCTCAATTGAGGCTAGAAAGTAGAAAATGCTTTTCCAATTTCATTTGACCCCCAAGTGAATGGTGTGAACGAAGCTAAGTTACTACGCTTTGGGTCATGCTATACTAAGGTTAGAAATAGAAGATACTTTTTCGTCATTATGTGAGTCATCATTATGTGAGCCTCAAGTGAGAGGATGTAGGTGGGCGCCAGGTGGGAAGGAACGAGTTACTTTGCTGAAGACATGAAAGAAAAAATCATTTTGCTAATATAAGGGAGAAACTCACATACCACATGACATTGAATATTGCTTGCTCTTTTATCCCAAGGATGATGAGGACATGATTAGCTATGTTGGGATACATTTTTAGGATAATGCCCATGTGGTGTGGTGTTTTAGGGATAATGCCCATGTGGTGTTTTATACAGCCTACTTACTCTACCTAAATTATGAAACAACTCTTAACCAACTATATAATCTATAATATTCCACATAAAGATAGATAAACGCACATCGCTACCTTAAACTCTTATTTTCTTTTTCTTTTAAAGATGATTTTAAGACTAAAATTGAAACGTTTTTTTATTTAAATAAAAATAGCACCAATTTGAAAAATAACATAAAACCTACTTTAATCTCTCTTTTTTTAAATAGATGAATTTAGAAAACAAAATATATACATTTTCACATTTTAAATAAAAAATTACGTAATTAAAAAAAATTATTTAACAAAACTTTAAAATGCATTTGAAATTTTGAAATATTTTATAATTAGATTACATATTCCTATAAACTAAAATAATATAAAAGCTACTTTAAACTCTTATTTTCTTTTTTTTAATAGATGATTTCTAAAAACAAAATTTAAACGTTATATTTAATTCAAAACTTCAGTAATTTATAAACTTTTGTTATAATTTTTTTTTAATAGATGATTTTAAAAAACAAATTATATACTTTTTGACATTTAAATAAAAACTTCACTAACTTAAATAACTTACATAACATAAAAGCTACCTTAAACTCTTATTTTCTTTTTTTCTTAAAGATCATTTTTAAAAATAAAATTTAAACGTTTTTTTATTTAAATAAAAATAACACTAATTTAAAAAATATCTTTAATCTCTTTTTTTAAAAGATGATTTTAAAAAACAAAATATATACATTTTCACATTTTAAATAAAAAATTACGTAATTCCAAAAATAATTTTAAAAAACTCTAAAATGCATTTCAAATTTAGAAATATTTTATAATTATTCCTATAAACTAAAATTTAAACGTTATATTTAATTTAAAACTTCACTAATTTAAAAAATAACATGCAAACTACATTAATCTCTTTTTTTTTTAATAGATGATTAAAAAAAAAACAAAATATATACTTTTTGACATTTAAATAAAAACTTCACTAACTTAAATAACATAAAAGCTACCTTAAACTCTTATTTTCTTTTTTTTTTAAAGATGATTTTTAAAACTAAAATTTAAACGTTTTTTTATTTAAATAAAAATAGCACCAATTTGAAAAATAACATAAAACCTACTTTAATCTCTCTTTTTTTAAATAGATGAATTTAAAAAACAAAATATATACATTTTCACATTTTAAATAAAAAATTACGTAATTAAAAAAAATTATTAAATTTTTTTTTTTAATGCATTTGAAATTTTGAAATATTTTATAATTACATTACATTTTCCTATAAACTAAAATAATATAAAAGCTACTTTAAACTCTTATTTTCTTTTTTTTAATAGATGATTTCTAAAAACAAAATTTAAACGTTATATTTAATTCAAAACTTCAGTAATTTATAAACTTCAGTTATATTTTTTTCTTTATAGATGATTTTAATAAACAAATTATATACTTTTTCACATTTAAATAAAAACTTCACTAACTTAAATAACTTACATAACATAAAAGTTACCTTAAACTCTTATTTTCTTTTTTTTTCAAAGATCATTTTTAAAAATAAAATTTAAACATTTTTTTATTTAAATAAAAATAGCAATAATTTAAAAAATAACTTTAATCTCTTTTTTTTAAAAGATGATTTTAAAAAACAAAATATTTACATTTTCACATTTTAAATAAAAAATTACGTAATTCAAAAAAAAAACTTTAAAATGCATTTGAAATTTAGAAATATTTTATAATTATTCCTATAAACTAAAATTTAAATAAATTTTCGCAAAAAAAAAAAAAGCTACATAAAAAAACCTTCCCTGGACTCTCCCGCTCCGTCCATCTCCGTCGGTCGCTCTCTGTCGCTGCCGCAATTCCATCGAGCTCCCGCAAATCCGAAATCGGTCGATGAGGAGGAGCTCAATCGAGGTATGAAGAATGAGGGGGGGTCCCTCTCTTTATATAAGAAAATTTAGGGTTTCCCTACCTCGATCGAGGTATTTCACATGCAACATACATATCGATCCATCATACCTTGATCGAGGTATAGACATGCCACTATACCTCGATCGAGGTATTTTACATGCCATATATACATCGCTCCGTCATACCTCTATACCTCGATCGAGGTATTTGACATGCCCCATACACATCGGTACATCTACCTCGATCGAGGTATGGACCTGCCATGATACCTCGATCGAGGTATGTTAGCAGCCAGTCGGATGCCACATATCTCGATTGACGTATTCGACATGCGGCCAAGTCATCGGTCCAGCATACCTCGATCGAGGTATGTCAGCTGCCCTGTCTGATGGCACATACCTCGATCGAGGTATAGCTGGATTGCCACGATACCTTGAACGAGGTATAGGTGGCATGTATAGGTGGCATGCCAGGAGACCTCGATTGAGGTATAGGCTCGATTCGGTGAAAAAAGTCCAGGACCTCGATCGAGGTATCGGCTTGGCTCGGTTGTCCTCGTGTGTGATTTTCATTGGAGATAGTACCTCGATTGAGGTATTGCAGACCGAAGCAAAACCTTTGTATTTTCACTCGAGCGGGTGTCACACTCACCCGAAAGTGGTCCGGAAGTGGACACCCTTAGCTTGCTACCACCCTTCATTTCTAAAAGAGGTTCCTCCATCAGTGAGAATTTCCAAAGGACAACCAAAGCGTGAACAAATTTGATCAAAGAGAAATTTTGCAACTATGCTTGCCTTGCTATTGACTGTGGCCTTGGCCTCTGCCCACCGAGTTGCATAATCTGTGGCCACCAATAAATAATGCTTGCCTTGAGATGAGCGAGGGAGTGGTCCCACAAAGTCCAACCCCCACCTCTCAAATGGTCCATATGCTGGAATAGGCTTTAAGGGCCCAGGAATCAACTGTTGCCTTCCAAACTTTTGGCATACTTTACAACTTCGACACCATTCATATACATCCTTTCGAGGTGTGGCCAAAAGTAACCTGCATTAAGAATTCTCCTAGTTGTGCTTGCTGAAGCAAAATGACTAGAGCATTCATGACACATTTCTGGGATTCTCCTAGTCTCCATGGGATGAACCACCCGACGGAGCACCTTGTCTTTTCCCAATTTATAAAGAATGTCATCAACAATAGTATAGGGACAAGCCTTCCTTACCAATCTCTGCTTCTGTTGTGGAGTTAACCCCTCGAGGAAACATGCCTTCTTCCACATATTGCTAAACATCTTGCAGTTCTGGCCATCCAGTGTCTACCAAAGAAACCACCCCCCGGTCTTGTACTACAATGGCTTGAGTAGCTAACTCATCTGCCCTTTGATTTTCTTTTCTGTTTATATGAAAAAACTTGCAAAAATCAAATTGACTACATAGTGCCATAGCCTTTTGATTAAGCTCCTTCAAATGAGGACTTCTTGTCTTGTAATGCCCTTGCATTTGCTTTATAATAAGCTGAGAATCTCCTCTTACTTCCAATTCTTTAACTTGACTTTGAAGACAACCCTCCAGACTAAGAATCAAAGCATTATACTCAGCTGCATTGTTAGTTGTGATACCTGGAAGCTCTTGTCCTCTTGCCCATACTTCTTGACCTTTAGAATTCATCAAGACCATCCCCCCGGCTCCTTGTTGGCGTGAAGGACTAAAAGCCCCATCAAAATACAAAACAAAAGCTGTTGGTGGTATATCTCTTTCATCTTTAATGTTCTCCTTACATTTCTTTTCTTCTCCTAGATCCTCCCGTCCTGTGAGCAAATCTGCCATAGTGGACCTAGTGGTATTTTCAGTGACAAAAGAGAAAGAGAACTCTTGAAGCTCTGACAACCATTTTGCAAATCTCCCCACAGGATTAGGCTTGCGAACTAGATATGCTAATACAGACTGAGAGGTAAGGAAGAAAAATGGTCGAGGTAATAAATAGGAGCGAAACTTTCTGACTGAAAACACCAAAGAGAGAGCTTGCTGCTCCATTTCTTCATACCTTGTTTCCACATCTGTAAGCTATCGGCTGGCATAATAGATGGGTTGCATTCTACGTGCCTCTCCTTTTTGTAGCAATACAACACCAACTGAATGCAAAGATACACTTGGATTTACATAAAAGTTTTGAGACCAATCAGGGGGCTTCAATATTGGGCCCTTACTCATGGCCTCCTTAAGTTGTTGGAAAGACTCTTGTTGCTCCACACCCCATTGGAAAGAAACTCCTTTTATTGTCAACAAGTTCATGGGATGTACTATCTCTGTGAAATCATCACAAAAGCGTTGATAATACTTGCTCTTTCCTAGAATTTTGCGAACACCAGTGACACTCTCAGGACTTGGCAATGCCATGATTGCTTGAACCTTGTCAGGATCCATTTGCAGGCCTTCTTCAGACACAATATGCCCCAACAAGGCTACTTTTATTTGAGCCAAATGACACTTGCTAGTATTTAGACACCCTTTTGCTTCATCAATCCTAGCTAAGGCCATCTTTAACTTCTCCATGTGATCTATGTGCCGAGAATAAATGCAAAAATCATCCAAAAACACCCTTATGAAGTTTCCCAAGTAAGGCTCTAGGACTTGACTCATGAACCTTTGAAATGTAGCTGGTGCATTGGTCAACCCAAAAGGCATCACTCTGTAAGCAAAAACTCCCCAAGGTGTGATAAATGATGTTTTCTTTTGATCTTCCTCTCGAATACGAATTTGAAAGTACCCAGAATACCCATCACATACAGAATACATCTCATGCCCTGCTACTTGGTCTAGTATTTCATCTTGGAATGGCAAAGGAAAATGATACCTCTTAGTGCATGCATTCAAAGGACGAAAGTCCACACAAACACGCCACTTATTTCCTTTCTTTGGTGTGACAACTATAGGAGATATCCATTCTGAATCATCAATAGGAAAGATGAATCCCGCCTCAAGTAGTTGTGTTACCTCTTTCTTTAGTGCCTCAGCTTGGATCACCCCCAATCGCCTTAAGCGTTGCACAACTGGCTTGCTTTCTAGCTTCAACTCAATCTTGTGCTCCACAAGAGAGACTGGTCGAACCTGTGAATAGCTTGTTGCAAAGAGACATGGAAAATCATCTAACATATCCAAGTACTAGAGCTTCTCACTACCTGATAGAGAATCACCAAGAAGCTCTTCATTGCGTTGGCGTCGTTTAGTGTGCTCCACATCCTCCACATGAAGTGTCTCTACAAGATCTTCTTGCACCACCACCTTGTTCCTTCCTGACTCATCCCGATCAGCACCAAGACAAAGACCAAAGGCCACTCCTTCCACCTCACCCTCTGAGTTGGACTCCTCGGAGCTACACCCTGTCTCTTCTTCTTCATCGGTTAAGTCAGAGCTTGAACTCTATGATGTTGAAGACTCCTCCTTGACAATTTCCTTTTTGCGGCTTCTGATGTTGTAGCGCACCTTCTTATCATTTCCCTGCAAAATCAATTCTCCAGTATCCCACTTTTGAACAGCCTTCACCTTGCATAGCCAAGGCCTTCCCAAAATCAATGGATAGGCACGTGCATCTGGCTTGGTAGGGATCACTTGAAAAGTAGTTGGCACAGAAATTCCACATACATCCACTTCTAGATTCTTCACAACTCCCAAGGTCTTAAACCTAGTGTTGTCAGCCAATTTGATGCGATAAGGAGAGGTAGTACTAGAGTAATTTAAATTAGCATCTATCATGGTCTTCTCACTCATGACATTAATCGATGCACCTCCATCAATGTACACATTAGAAATCACTTGACCATCAATGATCGCATCAACCACAGGTACATCATCACCAACATCTATATCTACCTTTTGAACAACAGGAATGGCACTTTTCTTCTTTTTCTTGTTTGACACTCTTGTGCTTGCTAGCTTTCCCCATTCTTTCCGTAGTTTTGGAGACAAAGCAAGTAATTGACCAAAGGTGATACGAGCTTTCTTTTCTTTAAGGTCGGACAACAAGTCATAGCTTGCAATTCCTTGTCCTAAAGGATAGTCTGACTAGCTAATTCTCCTTCTAGATGGCTCCTTTTTCTTACTACAGTGTTCCTCTCCCTAATGTTCCTCATCTACTTCTTCCTTGCTTTCTTCTTCTTCTTTTTCTTTACCACGCCCCCATTTAGCCATCATTACCTGATAGTGACCTTTTTCATTACATTCATAGCAAGTGACCCCACTCTTATCTCGAGGCCTATCTTCACTCTTTGGTGCTCTAGGTTGTCGTGCATTAACCAAATGCAATTTCAAATCAGCAAACTTTGCCATCAATTGGGAGATGATATGATCTAACTCAGAGGACTTTGGTACTTGAGGAGTGCCCATTACCTCCACCTTAGAAGTTGAAGCTGTTGAAGACACAAAAGAGGATTCGATCTTTAGAGAAGCTTCTTTCTTGGTCGCAATGCGAAGTGCCTCCACATATGTTTTTGGATCTTTACTCATTACTTTTGAGCGAAGACGAGGCTCCAAAGCCATAACAAATTTGCTCATCTTTAAGTGCTCCATCCCTAAGAGACTTTGAGGGGCTGATGATGCAGATGCCACAGCTCGCAAAGCTGCCCTTTCATACTTTGTCCATAAAGTTTCATATTGGATTGCCAACGCAGAGACCAACTCACCCTCTCCTTGATAGAACCGGTCCAACTACAACATCAAAGCATTTGGCGACTCCACTGCCCCAAATCTCTGCTTCATTGCTGCCACCACTTGGTCCCAGTCCTCCTTGGTAGAGTCTGGAAAGGTCTCATGCCAACTCAAGGCTACACCTTCAAGAAAATCAGGCAAAATCTCCGCACGATCCTTCATGGACCATCCACAAAGCCGGCATCCTCGAACAAAATCCCAAAGATAAGACTCTGGGTCTTCCCCTTGGGTCCCTCGAAACACTGGAATCTTCATCATGATGAAATACAAAAAGGAAACACCAAGATCCAAATAATATCCCAAACAAGATCCAAACAAGATCCCACAGAGCCTTAGTATACCAAGACCAACTTATTATGCATAACCACTTGTTGAAACCCTCCACAATGTGTTCCTCAGAAAAATCTTCAAAAATAAGTGACCAACTAGCACCATGAAAACATTGTGTATACATGCATTCCAGAATCACCCTTTGCACAATAGGAAGTGCACATAAAAGATTCAAGATATTGTACTCTTCATCATTTGCATAGCAAAAGAAGTTGAAAGCATTAAGAATCACCACTCCATTGTTATAGTCGAAAACCACCCAAAGACTCAACTCTTCTTCACACCAAGCTGCCAGTGCATGGAACAATCCCCAATCTATCATTGTGCCTGCTACCGACATTGTCGATTCACCAACATATTCAACAGTGCAAACATAAAGGATATGATCATGGTGACTGTGTGAATAGCTTGAGCATCACCTTCACAATCTTCAAGTTCTCTTGAACGGGATGCAATCTCTTCTAACGGAGTTCTTCCAGGCATCTTCTTTATCTCATCAAAAACAGATGCCTATACTAGGCATAACATGCAATCAAGTACACCCGAAACTGTTTAGTAAGGTGGGATGAATCCAATACCAAACGTACCCGACGTCTCCACCAAAAGATGGGACATGAAGTTGGGGGTAATAAACTTCATGCACCTCTTCACTTCCTGCTGCTTTCGAACTGACTGACAAAGATATTTATCATTGAGAATGGGACATTAAAAATAAGCTTTTATGCCAAGATACCACACCATACTTTCCTCCCTCAAATGAGAATGAAGATGGTAACATCCCAAGTGATGTTGTACTGAAGCATACGGAGAAGGAAAGGGTCAGCAGAGGCCATAATCTCAGTGAGCCGGTCTGCGCCAAAGAGAAGAGCGATACATTGTTGAAAGAAGATCTTGCGGCTCAACATGACATGAACTGATATATATCGAGGAGTTTGAAGGGGCTGATTGGGTCGGATGGGTACGTTTCGAGGAAACATTGCACCTCCTTCATAGACACCTTTACACAGCTCAAAACACTCTACAAACTGTCATTAGACACAGAGGCCTATAACTTTCAGTAGAGATATGATATCAAAGATTCAAACACACAAAGATATGCGCCTTGAGATGGGGGCTTCATGCTGATATAAGTTTCGTTGAAAACAGATAGACGGTTGAAGAGATATGGACAGTTTACTGGACGGGGGTAAAAACTATCATGAAAACAGACTGTCAGACACAGAGACTCATAACTTTTTGCAGCAGTATTTGATTCAAGATCTAATCACATAAGAACATGTGTCTTTAAAGAGAGCTTCGCGCTGATATAAATTTCGTTAAAATCGGACTATTGAGCAGAAAGTTATGAGCAAAACACTAATAGGGGGTCAAACTGTCATGAAAACTGCCCTCCACCCATGCTAATTTCGCCTGAGCAGGATGCTCCCTCAAGGCTCCACCTTCATCAACGATCTACCCATCATAGGTTTTGCCTAGAAGAGGGAAAGAAGTTTGCATGGTGGCTCGGGAAACAGATGGACCATGTGTGCACAGTGAGTGGCCAAATAGAAAGAACTTTTAAGGCTTTGAAAGAAAGAAAAGGGAAGAGACACTCAAGAGAGAGAACCTAAAGTGACCCTCATTACCAATAGAGTGAGAATCCACTCCAATGCAACTCAAAACACTGTAAACACAAGGGAGAAGAAGAGGTTTTATACATACAAGAGGGAGCGAAAGCTCCAAGACTACTCATAGAGAGAGAATAAACTAGAGAGAGATGGACTCAAGAGTCTACATAAGAGAATATCTACAAGAGGGAGAGAAGGCTCATGGAAGAGGCTTGAGGAGACTAGAGCTACAGCAACATGAGGCCTAATGGTGGAAGAGATTGATGAACAAGGGAGAGGAGGGCTCCTTTCATAGAGATTTTGTCACCCTCCTTCACCCATTTACAATTGTTGCCTATAGATTCTTTTCCCCATCAATCACATAAGCCCGTATGTCACCATCCATGTCATTTTTGGCTACTCTTGCCATGTGTCCCATCAAAAGATGCTCAAGACTCTTAAAATATTGAGAAAGTCGAGAGTCTACCCACATGGAGCCCATAGGGACCCTCTCTTTTCCACATGTCCACATCCTCCTTATTCCACATAGGAATTCTAGAAGGATTCCTCTTGACTTCACACTCCTCCACATGCCTTCCACACGCTTGGCATGTGGCCTCTCTTATATTATTGGAACACATGGACATGAGCCCGCCTCTTTATATGACTCACTCTTCCTATTTTCTAAAAACTCCATAATATCCCATACACAAATAACTCTCACCCCATACCAAGGTATTTATAATTCATACCTATGGTATTTACAATGAGCCATTCCACTCATCCTCTCAATCCCATACAATATCATAGAAAATAGAAATAAGTGAGAGCTGCTAGGCTATCACTTGATACTCAAACTCTTATCAAACATAAAGAAAAAAAATACCAATGCCAAATTAAAAATATCAATTTTTGGCATCACAATGTGCAGTATCATCACCAGTCTCCACAAATCCTGGTTTTTCTATTTTCCTTGCGTCTTGCATCCATTCTGCATGACCTGTCATGTGGTTTGATGCACCTGAGTCAACATACCACACATCATTGATTTCTTCTGCACTTGTCATATAATTGGTCATGTGCTGCACCATAAACAAATGCTCATTTCTGTCATCACCCTGTCTACTAGAGGATGCATAATTGCTTTGCTGCAATTTTCCATTCATAATGTCATTCTGCTTTTTGTAGGAGTCTTTAGCCATATGACCCATTTTACCACAATAGTAGCATTCAACATTGCTGTTTGCATTTTGGCCTCTCTACCATCCACCACAACCTCTTTGGCTCCCCCTGCCTCTAAGGTTACCACGTCCTCCTCCATAGGATTGGTTTTCTTGAATTTGCTGCATATTCTGATTTCTGCCACGGCCTCCAGATCGGCCTGCTCTACCTCTGCCTCTACCTCTTCCAGCATTTGAGTAGAAGATAGTTTATTTTGAAGTTCCTCCTGAAGAAGATGCACCACCATTTCTCTGCTCTTCAGAAATTAGGAGAGCAATCAACTCCTCAAAATCAGGAAATTTTTCACGAACAGCAATGGATGTCCGGAACTGTGCATAATCCTTTCCTAGACCATTCAAGGTCACAGAAACTAAATCATCATCTTCCACTGGCGACCCAATGGAAGCAAGTGCATCTGCAATCTTCTTCACCTTCATGTGGTAGTCATTGATGCTCATATTTTCTCTCTGTACATTGTGCAACTCCTGCTTGAGCTGCATTTTCCTGGCTTGCGTATTTGTGCTGCACATTTTTGCCAAAGTATCCCATGCCTCCTTTGGCGTGCTTGCATCTTGAATATGCACAATCATAGAATCTGAAATACTGATAGACATCCAGTACATAACTTTTCTGGCTCTCTCATGCCAGGCTTTAAATGCCTGCATTTCCTGTTGATTGGGAACATTAGGAAGAACTGGTTCTTCTTCATTTCCTGTAATGAACTCCCAATAGCCTTTTCCCATAAGGAAATTCGTCATTCTAAACTTCCATGCTTGGAAGTTGTTCTTGTCAAGCTTTTCAGTGACAATCTGTGAAAGAGAGTCAGAAGCCATTACAGAACACTGCAAAATATTCTGTCACTGCAAAACTGACGAAAGTGGTATTTGATGACACAGTCACTTCCTAGTGACGATTTTGCATCAACAGGCAATAAGAATGATACTGTCACTCCCAATATCTCTGCGCATAGGCATACGATGCAATTTTTGCGGCAACTTTTCACGGACCTACAGAACAATGGTCGCACAGCCAAAACAGGCCACTTTTTTGAGTGCATGCGGAAAAACTTCCGCCACCAAAACAGGCCCCAAAACGGCCTTAAATCAGAAAAATAATGTCACTAAGGGCTTCACCCGTCCCGTAGCATATACTACCCTCTTGCCGCACCGCGAAGGGCGTCTCAATCGTGCTTTCTTGCACTTTCCGGCTGTGCTACCTGTAGAGATTTGCTCCCAAAGTCGAAAAAGGAAAGCAACACTGATCCTCTTACCAAGACACTGCGAACTTGGTTTGCTTCCTTGAGCTCCTTACCACGAACCGAGCTCTGATACCATGTGAAAAGAGTGGGAGAGAGGTAAGGAGTCTCACTTGCAGCTTTCTCACATACACAATGGGGAAATACACACAAAGGTGGAGGCTGAAAACAGTTTTCCTCTTCTTAGTTGTGAAAGCCAAAAAAACTCTCTCTCTTACAAAAAGGAATAGATGAACCCTATATGTGGGTCTCAAACCAAACTCAACTAACCTAGGTGGCATACTAACTGAGCCACTAACTCAAGTACATAAGGATAGCTGTCATCCAGCTATTATTCATGGGCGGTGTACCAACCGCATCTGCAGCTAACAAGTCGGTGACATAAATGCACAACGGTCACCCTGGCATATCACGAGTGGAGCTCGATATCTCAACAGAAAGGTGATTGTGTGGGAGCCCCTTATTCTTGCTGGGGCCTAGGGGTCGCTGGCCCTCATGGTGGGGGTTCGGGGGCCCCCGAGGCGACGGTATAGGGAATATTCCCTAAATATTCCAGCTTAGAAACATAGGAACGCAAATGCTATGTGTGACCTGGTTACAAAGTACTACTGATAGTGTTTTGACCTTGATTCAGCATACATCTAAGGTAACTGTGGCCTGTAACATATTGAAGAGTCAGTATGAGACGCGGAATCAGACAAGGATCCAGAACCTGGAGAATCAGCTCATAGTTGAGAAGCTTAATGAAGGAGAGACAGCGGAGGCATTCATAAGCCGAATCAAAAATTTGCGTGACTAGATGGCTGGTGCTGGGATACAAAAGACTAGCAAAGAGCTAGCTCGGTAGTGTCTCCGAATATGTCCACCAAGGTTTGATGGACTGGTAACAACGCTTAACACTCAGGTGAGACCCCAACCATTGTCATTTGAGGAGATCTGTGCTTTACTCATGGAGGAGAAATTGAGGCTTAAAGCTCGAGATGGAGGTAGCAATGGGGATGCTGCGTTCTCTGCCATTGCAAAAGGCAAAGGTGGTTCCTCCACCAAAGGTGAGTCCTCTACTAGTGGTGACAAAAAGAAGGTGGCAAGAAGAAGTTTAAGGGAGAATGCTTCTATTGCAAGAAGAAGGGCCATGTGATTGCAGATTGCCGGGTCAAGAAAGCAGATGAAAAGAATGGTACCCTGAAGAAGACAGATAAGGGGAAAGAGACAACTAACACAGCAGAAGTAGAGTTGGATCTATTTCTAGCCATTGAGGAAGAGTGTTCCTCAGTTCAAGATACGTCAACCACTGATTCATGGGTGTTGGATAGTGGTGCCTCTCATCACATGACCTGCAAGAAGGGTCTATATTGTTCCATGCAGCCTCTACAGGAACCCATCACCGTGATGGTTGGAAATAACGCAAAATGCCCTGTTGAGGGTACAGGTACGATTTCATTTGTTTTTGTAAATGGGTATTTTAAGAAACTATCTAATGTGTTGTATGTTCCACAAATCAAGAAAAATCTGCTATCAGTTGCTTCCATAACTGACGTGCACCATGTGGTGAGGTTCAACAAGACAGGAGCAAAAATTCTAGATAGTGTAGGCAATCTTGTTGGCACAGGAGTAAGGAGGAACAACTTGTATGAGCTAAGTGCTCTTACAGCCACCACTGGAGTGGGCACAAGCAGACTTTGGCACGAAAGATTTGGCCACATCGGATTTGTAGTGCTAAAGGAGATGCAGAAGCAAGGTATGGTTGCTCACTTAACATGAAAAGAACCCCCCAAACTACCACAACATCAGATCATTTGTTTTGCTAGTTAGGAATCTTGACTTTATATAACAATGGTGAGTTATTTGAGATTGTATATTTAATAACCGGGGGCCAATGCATCTACTTGGGTGTAGCCATTTTTTGTGAAGTTCAAGGGGATGATGGAGAGCCAATATCCATTTTCTAGTTTCAGCCATCATGCTCGGTGTGTTAATTTATAGAGGAATATTGTCTACTGAATCGATGAGGCTGTAGCTTGTTGGGGAGTATTGAAAGCAAGAGAGAGGAAGCTTCTTGTTTGGGAGGGGAGAAGTACCTATAAAAGCAAAAGGGGAACATTAGGGGAATTTTGGGCTCAAAAAGGGCCTCTTGCATTAGGCCCTTAAGAAATCAAGATTAGGGGTTGGCCAACAAGAAGGCTTCAACATTTAAAGAGTAGAGGTTTTTGAACCTCTTGTCATTGGTTACCTTTTTTTACTTTGGTAAAGGTCTTAAAAAAGAACCATGGCCATTGGATCATCATAAGACATCAACGGTGGGTGATTGACCATAGCTCAAGCTCATCCTGATCCTTGAATGTGTGGGATGTGGCAATGATCCAATAATTCAAACATTCTCGTGGTGCCCAGATGAGTTAATGCCTCATGGCAACCACATCTGAGCCCTTGGATAGATCGAAAGATCTAATGGTACGTAAGGGGTGCCTCACATGTGCCCTTAGATGCAAATTTGATCCGATAGTCCAAGATTGGCGCATCGCGTGGAGTTGCCACCTAGCCCGCACATTGATTTGATGGCCACTAGAGATTGTGAGCTCTTGGATTGAGAAGATGAGGAAAGTAGGTGTCTCACACATGCCCTTGATTGAGGAAAAAATCCAATGGCCTTGATTCGATGTGACTCGTGGGACCACATGTCTTTAATGAGACACCCACTTGGCTCGTAATAAGCCTTGAGATGGGGTGTTGATCCAAGGGTGAGGAGTAGGCATCTCACATGTGCCCTTGGATGGGGATGAGATCGGAAGGTGAAGAAAGGGTGTCTCACATAGGCCCTTAGAGTGACTGGGATAATCCAATGGATCACAAAGCCCAACCATTAGCACCCTTGGATTTTAGACAAATGTATCCTCACCATCAAAATGTGTGTGACACATTCCACCTCTCTTCAATACGTGTAAAACCCTCCCATTAATTGCATTTTACAATTCCTCTTTTAACTTGAGTATTAGGAGATTCACAATTTTTCTAATCACATCCTTATGAGGCCCTTTTTGAGCCCAAACTTCCCGTAATGAATGGTTCCAACCACTATGTTAGCTGTCTACTACTATTATGCTAGTTAATTTTCTTTTTTATTTTATGAAATTTGGGGGGATGAGGGGTGATTGATATTCAACCACTATGTTGGTTGTAGCCATGCTGTGCTAGTTGAGCATTGTGAGAGAAATTCAACTTGATTGAGAACATGGACACTTATATTAATGATGGTGAAATTTGGCCAATGTGTTGGCACTACCAGTTATACTAAGCATGTGTGTGACTTCTAACTATTCCCACTACCAGTTAGCGAGTACTACTTTTAGTCAATTATGCGTGTGAGCACTAGCTTTTTAAAGTGAATAAAATTGTTACTTAGGAGAATTGGTTATCTATAACTTAACCAACTTTGTTCCCTTGCATGAATTCTAGTTACCGTGCATGTTTCATTACAACCACCACATGGTCTAATGCATAGATTGAATCCCTAAAAATTATACAATTAGTGGGATTTTTTGATTTAACAAAAATTTTTATCTGTTTTCACATTGAAGAATTAGCTACCATGCACCATGGCATTCAATAGGGACATGGACACTTATAATAATGATGGTGGAAATCATCACCAACTACTCGGGGGGGTCACTATGTATAAAATGCTCTATATCGCATGCGTTCAAGGCCTATTTGTAAAATTCCTTATCTGTAAAAAGTTTATTAATAAAATGTATCCTTTTTCTATACAAATCTGTAATTTTTTCCCAAAATTCCTTTAAATACTCCCTTATGTATATTAATTTTTGTAAAACTTAGGAATTAAAAATAACCTTCTGTTGACCTCACGTGATAGGGTTACATATGATGAGTGATCCCCCCGAGACCACCAACTACTACTAGTTAGTGATCACATGCGTGACTTCCAACTATTCCATTGTAGCTTATGTTATGCTCAACTTCACAGATTTGGTTATGTGATGTAACATAATGGTTGTTGGGAAAATGAGGGATCTGAGAGTATCGTCTAGGTGAAATGATGGTCTGGTGAGCATTAAGTGGCTGCCCTTGGAGTTCAAGATTAAGTGGGATGAGTTAATTTCACTCCAGGCTTGCATCTAATTACATACAACCACCTGGCTTGCATGATGGGATGACCATTGTTATGGATAAATTTGACCAAGGTAAAAGGCATAAATATATGTGTGTGCTTGTATGTGTGGCAAAAAAGTATAATAAAATATGGTGTGCATAGGGCCCAGTGTTAAGGTGGCATGGTTCCTCCATGTGCCACCCCTCCACCTAGGCGGTCCCATGCTTGAATTTAGTGAGACATGGACCAAGGACCATGGGAGAAGTAATATAAAATAGGTGGAGATGGATATTGTATTGGATCATTCCCTCCATGTAGGATAGGCCCATTTGGGGGGGGGGTGTAGATAGTCCAAGAATGCAAGTTAAATAATGGGGAAAGTAGGATGAGGTGGCAAGATTCCTTGTGCCAAGTCCTCCTAGATGATTGAACGTATTATAAAATTGGGAAGAGACCAGGGGAGTATCTTAGACTTGGGATATGGGGGTTGATATATGTGGAAAAATGAGGCCAAGGGTTGTCGCACACAATTGAGAGTGCGTAACCGCCTAGCCCACATGGGAGACTTTTCCACACACACCATGCATGTGGGAGGATGCATTTATTGGGAGAGACCCCCTCTCTTGGCTATAAAAGGAGGGGGATATTCCTTGATGGAACACGCTCATTCTTGTAAAGCCACCTAGCTAGTACTTTGATTTCTTCCCCCCATCCTTCCTTTCAAATAAAGCATGACTTTCTTCCCTTGATGTCTCCATCTCTACATTCCACCTCCCATCATGAACATGCTCCTCTTCCCCCTCTCCCTTCCCCCTTGTGACATAGTCCCTCTCTTCCTTCCCAACCCTCTTAACCCTTTTTCCCCACCTATGTTAATGCTTCTTCCCTCATGTTCCCTTTTCCTCTATGGCCCTTGAGCGTTGCCATGCCTCGCATTTAGCATCATGCCTCGAATTCTTTTCTAGTTAATAGAACTGGTGTGGCTGTTGGGATCGAAATCTCCACGGCTAGTGGCATAAAATTTGTTACTCCTACGGCTGGGTGGAGTTCTGCAGCACCTTCCGTGTGCAATTCTATGCTTCTGTGCCTCCAATCTGCATGTCTTCTGCTCTTAGTTCTCCGTCTCTGCGGTTGCAGAACTTCTCAGTCTTTGCGCCTTCCACTTGCGGTTCCTGCGCATCTTTTGGGTTCTTGCGCATCTTCTGTGCGGTGCCATGCGTCTTCTGGTCGACCGCAAAACTGCTCTTGTGCATCTTCTGTGCTGCGCCATGCAAAACTGCTCCTACGCATCTGCAACAGACCTCGTCCCCCCCCTTCTATCTTCTTCTCCTTCTCTTTCTCTTCTGTTCTCCTCTCTTCTCCTCTCTTTTTATTAAGGAGTAGGAATTGAACCCAAGGCGAACCCAATACCTCCCCATTCACAAAAGGAAGACTTACCAATGGGCTAGCAAATAGGAAGTGATGAAAGTGTAATGATATTGCTTATATGGTGAAATCTCATGAACTGTAACTCTCTAACCGTAGGGAGTTTCCTCGTGTTTTAAAAAGCAAAAGTACTTCATTTCATGTTCTCTATTCATATCTGATACTAGATCATAGATTCTGAACTTTTCCAAGTTCACTCCTTGGACGCACGCCACACGAGGAGGGTACCCAGTGATTGAGACCACGGTTTCCAAAACCGTCTGTCCCATTGTGTTTTGGACGCCTAAAAACCCCTACCTATTAGTTCTTGCATGATTCGCACTTATGAGAAGGAAACTGCCTCTAATAAAGTTTACCTCATGAAGAGGTTGTTTGAGCTGTAGATGAAGGAAGGGGTCTCCATTACTTCTCACTTGAATAAATTCAATATTATTTTCAGCCAGCTTCAGGCTCAGAAGATGAATTTTGATGCGGAGACTAAGGCAATATTTCTCTTATGTTCATTGCCATCCTCATGGGATACCTTCCGTACAGCTGTCAGTAACTCTGCACCTGGTGGAGTATTGAAATTTTAGGATGTTGTGGGTAGCTTGTTGGCCGAGGAGATTAGATGGAAGTCTATGGATGGCAACAAGCAGGATGCAGCCTTAAATGTGCAAAGGGGCAGATCACAGTTCAGGGGGAAGTCCCAAGAAAGAGGGAAGTCTCGTAGCAAATCCAGGGCACAGAACATTGAGTGTTACCACTGTGGCAAGAAGGGCCATATGAAAAAGGATTGCTACAAGCTGAAAAGAGAGCAAAAGGATAAGAAAAAGAATGCAAATTGGGGTGCAAATAAGAAGGAAGAGAGTCCAAGGGAGGACAAAGGAAAAGTGAAGATTGAGGAGATCAATGTAGTCACACATGATAGTGACAATGACATTCTCTTCATGTCTAGTTTATTTGCAAAGTTGCTTACCACTTCAGATGATGCATATTCCCAAGATTGGATTTTGGATTCTGGTGCTTCATTCCATGTTACTCCCCATAGGGAATGGTTCTCCACTTATGACAGTGGAAAGACACGTTGTGTGCATCTTGGAAATGACTATGCATGTGACATAGCGGGAGCAGGTAACATAAAGTTTTCTTTTGCAAATGGGTCTGCATTTGTTTTGAAACATGTAAGACATGTGCCTAAGTTGACCAAGAGTCTTATTTCAGTGGGTCAGCTAGATGATGCTGGTTTTCACACCACTTTTGGCTTTCAGAGTTGGAAAATTCAGAAGGGCTCTATGCTTTTGGCCAGGGGTGCCAAGTGTGGGACTTTGTATCCCTTACATGTATCAGGGGTGTTTGATCATGTTGTTACAATAACCGAGCAGCCAATTACTTCTTTGTGGCATTGCAGGTTGGGGCACATGAGCCAGAATGGAATGAAACTCTTATGCCATTTGGGTTATGTGCCGCATTTGAGTTTCTCTGATTTTGAATTTTGTGAGCACTGTCTCTATGGGAAGCACACTAAATCAGCCCATAAAAGAAGGGGAAAGAAAGAGTTTGAAAAGCTTGATTTGGTGCATTCAAACATATGTGGTCCCATGCCTACACGGTCATTAGGCAGGGCTGAATACTATGTGACATTCATTGATGATGCAACTAGGAAAGTGTGGGCTTATGCTATAGCTCAGAAGAGTGATGTGTTCCAGAAATGGCTGGCCTTGGAGTCAAGTAGAACGCTTAAATGCCTACGGACTGACAATGGTGGAGAGTATCTCTCTCATGACTTTCAGCATTTCTGTGATACACGTGGGATTAAGAGGGAGCTCACATCCCCTCGTACTCCAAAGCAAAATCCAATTGCAGAAAAGATGAACCGTACCATTCAAGAAAGGTTGATATGCATGCTTTCCAATGCAAGTCTTTCTGGTGGTTTTTGGGCTGAGGCAATGAAGATTGCAGTGCATGTGATCAATAGATCGCCTAGTAAGAGTTTGGATGGTGGTATTCGTGAAGAGGCATGGAGTGGCAAGAAGCCCTCTTACTCTCATTTGCATATATTTGGGTGTGAGGCATATGCACCTGTGCCAAAAGAGCTTCGAAAGAAGCTAGATCCTAAGTCTAGGAAATGCATCTTTCTGGGTTATGGTGAAAGTGGAGAGATAGGCTATCGTCTCTGGGATCCAGAAGCAAAGAAGATTATATGCAGCCATGAGGGATGTGGAAATGAGGAGAATCACTTTCCAGGATGTGAATCCACTTGCATATGTTGATTGACAGCAAGCTGTCCATGCACCAAATGTGCAAGAAATGGTACCACCAAGTACTCCCACAGGTATACAATCAAGGGTAGATGATGGATCATCTATTGGTGGAAATGATGAGCCAAATGTGGCTGATATGCAGGTGGGATAGCAAGCTGAAATGCCCTTGAGAAGATCATCTCTAGAGTGTCTAGACCGCCTGATAGGTTTGTTCCAAGGGTAGACTATGTGATGCTTACTGATTGCGGGGAGCCTTCTTGCTACAGAGAGGCTATGATGCACGAGGATCAACGCAAGTGGGAGTATGCTACGCAATCACATATGAGTTCACTTATGAAAAATAATACTTGGGACTTGGTTTCTTTACCACATGGAAAGAAAGCATTGCCATGTAAATGGGTCTACAAGATGAAGGTCACAGGTGATGATGTGCCTAGGTACAAGGCCCGTTTGGTCACTAAAGGGTTCAAGCAAGAGAAGGGTGTGGACTTTGGTGAGATATTATCTCCGGTTGTGAAGATGACCACACTTAGATGCATGCTTGGACTAGTGGCAGTAGAGGATATGGAGCTTATGCAGATGGATGTCAAGACATCTTTCTTGCATGGGGATCTACATGAGGAAATTTACATGGTGCAGCCGGAAGGCTTTGAAGAAAAGGGCAAAGAGCATTTAGTTTGCAAGCTGAAGAAGAGTCTCTATGGTCTTAAGCAAGCGCCTAGAGAATGGTATCAGAAGTTTGATGCTTTCATTCAGTCCTAGGGTTTTAGAAGGAGTGAAATTAATCACTGCCTCTACACCTGATAATCCTGGCACTATATGTGGATGATATGCTATTGGCTAGCAAGAATACTTATGAGCTAGATGCATTAAAGGCCAAGTTTCATGAGGCCTTTGATATGAAGGATTTGGGACTTGCAGGTCATATTCTTGGTATGCGCATCACGCATGATCGGAGTAGGAAACTCCTTTGGCTTTCACAGAAGGAGTATGTTACAAAAGTATTGCAGCGTTTCAATATGGATGGGGGGAAGGCAGTGAGTACTCCATTGCCTCCATATGTGAAACTGATTTATACAGATAGTCCCAAATCAGATGAGGAGAGGGCCATGATGGCCAAGGTTCCTTATGCATCAGCGGTTCAGAGTCTTATGTATGCTATGATAGCTACTAGACCAGACATTGCATTTGTAGTGGGAGTTGTTAGCCGGTATATGGCTAATCCAGGAAAGAGGCATTGGGAGGCAGTTAAGTGCATCATGAGGTACATGAAGGGTACCAAGGAGATGTGCATCTGCTTTGGTAGAGGAGACATGCGTGTACTTGGGTACACAGATTTAGACTATGCAGGGCATGTGGATAGTAGGAGATCCACTTCTGGTTATGTGTTCACCTTTGCAGGTGGTGCAGTGCCGTGGATGTCTCGTGCACAGAAGTGTGTTTCTTTGTCTACCACAGAGGCTGAGTATGTTGCAGCCACAGAGGGTTGCAAGGAGTCTATATGGCTTGATCGGCTAGTGGGAGATTTGGGGATTCATACAGGTGTACCGACATTGCATAGTGATTCTATGAGTGCTATTCAATTAGCACAGAATCTGGTCTTTCATGCAAAGACAAAACACATTGAGGTCAGGTACCATTTCATCAAGGAGGTACTTGAGGAAAAGCACATAGAGCTTGTCAAGGTTCATACAGATGATAACCCTGCAGATATGCTGACGAAGAGTCTACCTAGTCGACGGTTTGAGTATTGTCGTGTATTGATGGGTATTGGATAGTATGCTCCCTAGTTGTTCTCCCTTAAAGGCACATTGTCCTTTAAGTGGGAGGTTGTGGGGGTTAAAGGTCATTGTGCCTTTACCCCGGTTATGTACAATACTCAAACACATATATAAATGAATGAAAAAGAAGATTAGGGTGTTCTGCACCCACCAAAACTTGTGTGGCTCTCTGTTTCTCTCTCTCCCTCTTCCGTTCTTGCATTTGTTGAGAGCACTCTCATTAAGTGTTATTTTTTACTATTTTTTACCTGCCCTAGGGGATAGGCTATAGTGACTGGTTGCTATTTTCCCAAACAGAAAATTAGCGAAATCGAATTCTCCAAAAAAAAAAAATCCATTGTTGCATGTACCTCATTGCATGCAGTATATATCGGAGGATTTCAGAGCATTCTACTATTGTAAGGGTGATTGAATGAGCATGGAGACGGATGATTTCATGATGACGGAGGAGACTTCCCTATATGGATCACTGCCCATGAGCTACACTACGGGTTTGTTACACCGATAGATTTTTGTGCATGTGTCTTTGTGTGCGTTTGATTTGGCAGCATGATTGGAGTTAAATTTGGTGGATGGTAGAGCTTTCTATTGAGTGAATTTTTTCTTTCTTCTTGAGTGCTTAATCAATATTCCTTCTCTTATTTCCTTCAATTCATTCAGACTTCAATTCATCAGTATTTCAATGTGGAACATAAATGGAGAATAAGTTCTCCTGCAAACGTGAAGATGCATTGACTCAATTGATTCTTAGACATGCATGTGGTGGCGGTTCTCATGCTGTGGATGTAGATAGTGTGTCCAATCAGTAGTGTTCCTCTTGGATTCTGCCACACTCACTATACTTTTCTTCTTCTCTTCACTTCTTCCAATCAAACTTCTCTTCCTTTGATTTTTTGATTTCATGGTTTGATTTACATTAGATGTTGCTAAAGCATGTGCTAGTGGCACTAATCCTTACTGTGATGAGATGAACGCCCCAGTTGAAGGTTCACAACCTTTGTCCAACCATGAATGTGTAGCTTTCATCTGACAATTTGAGAATTAGTTGAATTTAACATTGTTCGATGGTGCACTTTGTACAGGTGTTGGAAACAAGGTTTCAAAGGGAAAAGAAATCTGTATGAAAGATGCACTTATATACTTGATGGTACATGCATCGACTTTTGTCTTTGTGTATGAGAAAAGGTTATTGTACTGTCAATCTAATTTTTCCCTTCGCAGGTGATGGTTTCATTTAGAAGGTCAAATGGAATGTATAGGACTATGACTATCAAGCAAGATGTGTGCCAACTTCCCGTGCACAATCTTGTGCAATCTTGTGCATAACTTTGCAACAAGTAAGGTCGAAGCAAACACATTTGAGGACAATGTACTTGATCCATGTATAATGGATTTCATCGCGGGTATTCTACAATGAATGCAACAATTTTGGCCTGCCCTTAATGATGTTGTTGACTTACTGTTCTTCTTACATAGAGATAAAGCCAGTGCGGTTTGCATCAATCCATCTGGTAAAAGATTGGCAAATAGGAGTTTATTGAGACACTATCCCATACCAAAGAGCATGAAGAAATCTTTAAAAAAATCATTTTAGCAAGCAAGTAAATAGGCGTATCCAGAAGGTAAGGAATGTGCATGTTGTCACATTAACTTCTTTACTTTTGCAGCCCCATAATCTTACGTTGTGGACATTTGCAGAGTGCAAGATTCTTCTTTAGAAATCCTAGGCTTTGTGGATACTACTCCACTTATGCGTGCTGTGTTACAATGTGTCTATTGGATTAGACAAAACAAGTTGAGGATGCAAGTTGTAGAGGAAATGCGCATATTGGGCAAAATGTATGTTACTAAAAAGTGACAGCATGCTCGGCTATTCATTTGTTTTGTTTTAGATTCTGGTAGTCCTCGACCATTCAGTGCTTGTGATTCATAATGGTGTAGACTTCCTTGGATTTTGATGGGTGACCTATTTGACACTGGAATTCCCAGAAGTTTCATAGATTTTGAGTTGTGAATTGGAAGAAGTCATTTGGTGCCATGTAGAGATTCTAGAACTCAGCAATGACAGTCTTCACTTAGAGTATCATATAATATTGCTTATTCATTCACTTTTGTTTCATTTCATCACTGTGTGCACCTCAATGCCCTTTTATGCATGATGGATATTTTAATGCTGGAATAGTTGGTAAATAAAAAAATTAAAAAATATGGACTGTAATGCTTCATCTAGTGCTGCATATCGGACTGCATTGTAGCTGCTATGTGAAATTGGATTTTATAAATTCTCTTCAATGTTTTATCACATGAAAGCAAATGTCAATGTAGACTTGTATTTGAAGAAGTCTGTCTTTATGAATTTCTTATGAACCTAAAAATGCATGCCTTGAAGGAGTTGATAGACTCTCCTTTATACAAATTAGAGACATATTATACAATATGCAACTTAACACAACTTGGGTGGAACATATTACAGGCATACAAAAATAAAAGAGTATGAAGCACATGAGCAACACAACATTTCTAGACACAATGCCAAAGGACGAAATGGATACATTGGTCCATGTCCTGTTTACTAGCCAAAAGGTGGTGGACTTTGAAGATAAATTGATCATTGTTGCACCCTTGGAGGGATTCACACCCCTAAGCATATTCAAAGACAAATATTATGAGGAGTTCGCATTTTCAATAAATTGTTATAGGCACCTGAGAAAATATAAAATACCAACTTTGACATATTATCAAAACATAGCACAATGGGAAATAAAGACAGGAAATTTGCAATTTGCACTGTCAAGTGGGGAGCTTGTTCTTCAAGACAATGAAAATACTTGTATGTCAAGTACTATGTTCAACTTGGTTTGCACGTGGAAAGAAAAGCTAAAAGGACAAAACTACATGCAAAAGAAGCAATGACTAATACAAACATTGAGTTATTGTTGAATTCAAAATTAGATTCAAAGATTTTGTGTTCCTTCGAACATTGTTGGACTATAAGCACAAGCTAAAGAAAACTTTATTCACAATGGTGCACCAACGAGGCTCCCCAACTTTCTAATTTGTAACATTCTTAGCAGTAGAGAAGCTATGCCAAAACCATTAATTTATTGCATGCAAGAGATCCAAAATATAGAAACTAAACTTACAAGGGCATCATCACCCACAAAGGTAGTGCCATGATTCGATCTGACCTAGTCAGTATGGCTTAATATTATGTACATAGATTTAACACAATGAAGAATTTTCTACAAAATGACTCAACATTTATCAATAAAGTCCTTGATTACTTCTTTGTAAGAGAATTATAAAATAGGGGGTGTCAACATGACTGCAGACTACTATGGATTCAAGATGCACCAACCTTAGGATCATCATCCAATTAGGAGATTGTAGACTTCATGGATCTCTTCATCATAAAAGATTTGTTGTTAGAGGTACCTAACAAAGACATACAAACACACAAGCCTGCTAGGAGAACATGTAAGAAAGGTAGATGAACATGTATATTTGCATTACCAAGACCACCAATGCGAACAACACAGCTTCTATTACCACTCAAATCGAACAACAGTGCATTCCAAGCTCTCACTAAAAGTAGGAATAATTGTTGAGATCTGCTCAAGCAATTTTGATATTTTGGACGGACTCATCAATTGGGTAGATGGTATTTTCATGCAATTTGACGACAACAAATATATCCCATAATTTGGATCCAATTTAATGATAGGAAAATAGGTACCTATGCTCGATTACAACACGGTAGAAACATGGAATCCAATCCAACAACTAAAATTCAATGTGAATTCCAAGTTGGAAATAGCCAATCACATGAGAACAATGCCCAAATTATTCAACCAGTGTTAGCACAAACAGTACACCATTCACAAGGACTCTATAGCATTTGATCCATCAAACATGAATCCACATGGACTGGTCTACACAACTTATTGAGAGTTAGAGACCCACAATGTGACTATTCTTACTCAAAAAAACACATTAAGTTGATGCATCAGTACTCAAGGAGATACATTGCCTCTGAACAAAATCACCCTAGACATTTGAACAAAAAGGTTTCTCCGACCTCGAACAAGACAAGCCCAACATTCAATTGCTAAACACAATATCCACAACATATTTAAAAGAATACATTAATTGTTACATTCCCATGGCATCATCGCAGCTATAGTGATTTTCATATAAATATAAACACACACACACACACACACACTGTTGAGATATCGAGCTCCACTCGCGATATGCCAGGGTGACCGTTGTGTATTTATGTCACCGACTTGTTAGCTGGAGATGCGGTTGGTACACCGCCCACGAATAATAGCTGGATGACAACTATCCTTATCTACTCTAGTTTGTGGCTCAATTAGTATGCCACCTTAGTTAGTTGAGTTTGGTTTGAGACCCACATATAGGGTTCTTCTGTTTTTTTTGTACTAGAGATCTTTTGGCTTTCACAACTAAGAAGAGGAAAACTATTTTCAGCCTCCACCTTTGTGTGTATTCCCCCATTGTGCATGTGAGAAAGCCTCAAGTGAGACTCCTTCCCTCTCTCCCACTATCTTCACATGGTATCAGAGCCTTGTTCGTGGTAAGGAGCTCAAGAAAGCAAACCAAGTTCGCAGTGTCCTAGTAAGAGGACCAGTGTTGCTTTCCTTTTTAGAGTTTGGGAGCAAATCTCTACAAGTAGCACAGCTGGAAGTGCAAGAGTGCACTGTCTCAGATTGGGACCCGTTTTGGAGGCGGAAGTTCTCCGCAGGCACTCAGAAAAAGGCCCTGTTTTTGCTATGCGACCACTGTTCTGCAGGTCGGTGAAAAGTTGCCACAAAAATTGCATCGTATGCCTGTGCGCAGAGACATTGGGAGTTGCAGATTCATGCTTGTTGCCTGTGGATGCAAAATCGTCACTAGGAAGTGGCTGTGTGGTGAAACACCACTTTCGTCAGTTTTGCAGATCTGCCCGTGTGAGGCAAAAGCTGTGTTTTTTGCAGTGACAGAATATTTTGCAGTGTTCTGTAATGGCATCTGATTCTCTTTCACAGATTGTCACTGAAAAACTTGACAAGAACAACTTCCAGGCATGGAAGTTTAGAATGACGAACTTCTTGATGGGAAAAGGCTATTGGGAGTTCATTACAGGAAATGAAGAAGAACCTGTTCTTCCTAATGTTCCCAATCAACAGGAAATGCAGGCATTCAAAGGATGGCATGAGAGAGCCGGGAAAGTTATGTACTGGCTGTCTATCAGTATTTCGGACTCCATGATTGTGCATATTCAGGATGCAAGTACGTCAAAGGAGGCATGGGATACTTTGGCAAAAATGTACAGCACAAATATGCAAGCCAGGAAAATGCAGCTCAAGCAGGAGCTGCACAATGTGCAAAGAGAAAATATGAGCATCAATGACTACCACATGAAGGTGAAGAAAATTGCGGATGCACTTGCTTCCATTGGGTCGCCAGTGGATGATGACGATTTAGTTTCTGTGACCTTGAATGGTCCAGGAAAGGATTATGCACAGTTCCGGACATCCATTGCCATCCATGAAAATTTTCCTGATTTTGAGGAGTTGATTGCTCTTCTAATTTTTGAAGAGCAGAGAAATGGGGGTGCATCTTCTTCAGCAGGAACTTCAAAAGAAACTGTCTTCTACTCAAATGCTGGCAGAGGTAGAGGCAGAGGTAGAGGAGGCCGATCTGCAGGCCGTGGTAGAAATCAGAATATGCAGCAAATGCAAGAAAACCAGTCCTATGCAGGAGGACGTGGTAACTCTAGAGGCAGGGGGAGCCAAAGAGGTCGTGGTGGATGGCAGAGAGGGCAAAATGCAAACAACAATGTTGAATGCTACTACTGTGGCAAAATGGGGCATATGGCTAAAGACTGCTACAAAAAGCAGAATGACATTATGAATGGAAAATTGCAGCAAGGCAATTATGCATCTTCTAGTAGGCAAGGTGATGACAGAAATGAGCATCTATTTATGGTGCAGCATATGACCAATTCTATGACAAGTGCAGAACAAAATGATGTGTGGTATGTTGACTCAGGTGCGTCAAACCACATGACAGGTCATGCAGAATGGATGGAAGATGCAAGGAAAATGGAAAAGCCAGGATTTGTGGAGACTGGTGATGATACTGCACATCCTATTGTGCAGATTGGTAAAATTACTTTGTCTATGCAGGATGGGAAAAAGAAATACCTGTCCGATGTATTTCATGTCCCGAACATCACCAAGAACCTGGTTTCTATTGGTCAAATGGTTGAGCAGGGCTTGCAGGTTAGATTTAATCCTCATCGATGCTTTGTGGAGGATATGAAAAATAACGGTCGCTTGATAGCAAAAGGAAAGAAGAAGGGCAGGATGTTTACGTTGGATGCGGACATGCCTGAATTGAGTGCAGCAATGTTTGCACATGGGACCGGTGTAGTTGCAGATATTGATATCTGGCACAAACGCATTGGTCATGTTAATATACAGTGACTTAAATCAATGCAAGCCCAAAATATTGTTGCAGGATTGCCTAAATTCAAGGTTGTAGAAATGCACAAGGTTTCTGAAGCCTGTCAATTTGGGAAACAGGCAAGGAAACCTTTTCCTAGGCATGTTCAAGAGAGTAAAAACCCATTGGAATTAATCCACTCTGATGTGTGGACTACTAAAGCTGCATCTATTGGAGGCTGTCACTATTTTGTCACATTTATTGATGACTTCAGCAAAAAACTGTGGGTGTATTTTATGAAAAAGAAAAGTGAAGTGTTTGGGCACTTTGAACAAAGCTTTCAAAGCTATGGTTGAAAAAGAAACAGGCGTGCAAATAAAATGCCTAAGGTCAGATGGAGGGGGAGACTACCTCTCAAATGAGTTTGCAAGGTTCTTGCAAGAGCATGGTATAAAGTAGCAATATTCATGCAGCCATACCCCACAGCAAAATGGAATTTCAGAAAGGAAAAACAGGCATATTGGAGAGGTATCTCAGGCTATGGTAAATGAAAAAGATCTACCAGATTATTATTGGGCTGAAGCAGTTGCTACAGTAGTTTATATAATGAACAGGACTCCCACTGCAGCAATACACGGCATGACGCCAGAGGAGATGTATACTGGTAGGAAACCAGATATTTCTCATTTGAAAATTTTTGGTTGCATTGCCTATGTCCATGTGCCAGATGAGTTAAGGTCCAAGTTGGATCCAAAAGCTGAGAAGTTCGTCTTTATTGGTTATTCTCTGCAGCAGAAAGGGTATAGATGCTATAACCCTTCTACACGAAAGTTCACAGTGAGCAGAGATGTTGTTTTTTATGAGATGAGTAGCTGGTATAAACCAGTAAATGTGATGATTGATGTAGATGCACAAAATGGTAATGCTGCACATAATTCACAGCAGCAATCACAAAATATCAGTGGACCTGCAGTGTCGTCTAGCAGTGGTTCACATACTTCGCCATGGACAGGCAGATTGAGATCAGGAGAATCTCCTCAAAGCAATGCAGAGAGTGGTATGCAGGTATCACGGAAAGGAAAAGAGAAGGTAGATCAGCCCATGTTTGATGTGAATGCAGGTCACTCTTGTGTGGATGGTGAATCCAGTGGCTCTGAACAGAGCATTGATGATGAGTTGGGTATTCCCTCTGTTCTTACACCTGGAGTAAGGAAGACCAGGGATGTTTTGAGAGCACCTGGAAGTGAGCCTATTTTGCGCAGGTCTACCAGGGTTAGGTATCTTGTGGATAGGCTGAAATATGATGGATTTACAGCCATTCACTATGCCTATATGGTCAAAGTGATACAGGAACCAGAACCCACTTCTTTTGAGCAAGCCATGGGAAATGAAAAATGGGAGAAAGCCATGGATGAAGAAATGGATGCCTTGGATGCTAATGCTACATGGAAATTGGTGCCTTTGCCTAAAGGCAAGAATGCAATTGGCTGTAAGTGGGTCTATAAGATCAAGCACAATGCAGATGGTTCTGTGAATAGATACAAGGCAAGATTAGTTGTCAAGGGGTATGCACAGACATATGGCATTGATTATGAAGAAACTTTTAGCCCGGTTGCAAGGATGGCAACCGTAAGAGCAGCCATTGCTATGGCTGCATCAAAGGGATGGTCTTTACATTAGATGGATGTAAAGAATGCCTTCTTGCATGGTGATTTGCAAGAAGAGGTCTTTATGGAGCAGCCAGCAGGTTATGTTCATGCTACTCATCCTGAGTTTGTTTGCAAGTTGAAGAAAGCCTTATATGGCTTGAAGCAAGCACCTAGAGCATGGTCTGACAAGATAGGACAGTATCTTGTCACTATTGGCTTTCAGATTTCCAAGGCAGATTTCTCACTCTATGTGAGAAAAACAGAGAAAGGGATTATGCTGCTGGTCATTTATGTTGATGATTTGATCATCACAGGTGATAGTGATGAAGATCTCCTTCATGTGAAAATGCTATTGAGGCAGAAGTTTGAGATGAAGGATTTGGGAGAGCTGCGTTATTTCTTGGGCATTGAGGTGATTAGATCACCAAGTGGGATATAGCTCTTGCAGAGGCAGTATGGATTGGACATGCTATCCAAATATGGGATGACAGGCTGTAAGCCTATTTCAGTTCCTTTGGAGCAGAATGTGAAGATGAGCGCAGATGCAGGTGAGCTTCTGGAAGACCCTACTATGTACAAACGCATAGTAGGAAGTTTGATTTACATGACTATTACCAGGCCAGATTTGAGCTATGCTGTTGGGTTGGTAAGTCAGTTTATGTAGGCTCCAAGGAAACCGCATTTGGATGCGGCTAGACGCATACTCAGGTATGTGAAGTCCACATTGCAGTATGGACTATTTTATGAGGCTGGGGTTCAAATACAGTTGCATGGATACACTGATGCTGATTGGGCTGGTAGTATTTCTGATAGACGATCTACCAGTGGATATGTGTTCTCTTTTGGGAGTGCTGCAGTCACTTGGAGCAGCAAGAAACAGCCTACAGCAGGTAGCTGACATATTCGCAAAAGCATTGGGTGCAGAGAAGCTGCTTGGTGTGCAGGAATTGGGATTGAGCTCGAGGGGGAGTGTTGAGATATCAAGCTCCACTCGCGATATGCCAGGGTGACCGTTGTGTATTTATGTCACCGACTTGTTAGCTGGAGATGCGGTTGGTACACCGCCCACGAATAATAGCTGGATGACAGCTATCCTTATCTACTCTAGTTTGTCAGTTAGTATGCCACCTTAGTTAGTTGAGTTTGGTTTGAGACCCACATATAGGGTTCTTCTGTTTTCTTTGTACTAGAGATCTTTTGGCTTTCACAACTAAGAAGAGGAAAACTGTTTTCAGCCTCCACCTTTGTGTGTATTCCCCCATTGTGCATGTGAGAAAGCCTCAAGTGAGACTCCTTCCCTCTCTCCCACTATCTTCACACACACATGTTTGCAAGGCTTGGCATTGGAGCATACTATGAACCACAAGTAAAACTTCAAAATTACAAATACTACTTTGGCCAGGGAGCTGAATGCGCACTGATAGTATTCAAAATACATTCAGACCATGAAATTGTTATAATTAACCTATACAAACGTGCTCACACAAGTGCAATGCTATTGATGCATGGCTTGGAAGAACTTATCACAACTACAGCTCCAAAAACTACAATTTATATCATGGGCGAGTTCAACATTGACTTAAATAAAAACACTAAACATTGTGCACAACCAAACAATTTATGATTAAACACAACATGCACTAACTAATTAACTCACGTACAATAACGCACGGATCAAAAATGAGTCAAAAATTGATTACATTTGGACAAATACTTCATACGAAATCCAAAATAGCAGCATTAACTTCATCTACTAGTCGGACCATTCCATCATTTACACTACCCTCCCAAACACAATGTAAATAACTGTAGGCATTAAAGCAGGCTTCACAACCTACTATCCATTCTAAACCCCAAGTACGTATGTTGTCTGTTCTGCTCTTTTCATGTTGATTTTGCTACTTTCTTTGAAAAGACACAGGTTTTTTTTATGATTCCTATTCCATCCCTCCATCTCTCCAATCCTCGACTCCCATATTCATGCCCTCTACTTTATCCCTTTCCCTCTGATCTATAGCATCAATCTCCTTTTCCATGTTTATCCTCTATCCTCGCCCATATCCTTTCCCCTACACTTCTCCACCCTCTCCTTTATTCCATCCCCTTTTCTATCCTTTGTATTTTCCATCCCGTTCCCCATCCTCTCCCCTACCACCTATGCCCCATTCCATTTCCCAATATCCTATTCCATTCTTTTTAAAAATTTGTGTTTCTTTTGAAAGGATGGCAAGCAAAGGATCAAGCAAGGGAATAAAGACCCTTAGACCCCACCAATTTAGGTAGGAGTATAGAGAAGGCAAGGAGATTACTCGCCCTCTTAGATCTACATGATAGAGATAATATAATGTGGGAATTCAAAGAGCAAAGGTAGTGGAGCTTGACTTTACCCTCTCCTTCCATTGAGATATCTCAAGCTAATCATGGAGCTTCGGGGGGGGGAGAGAGAGAGAGAGAGAGAGAGAGAGAGAGAGAGATTCATTGTCGACATAGATGCTCGATCATGGTGTTGGAAGTGGCACAAGGGATACTGACTCCCATAGTTCCACCACCCTCCCCTACTTGGTCAAGATGCCAAGAACTTCATCATAATGGATACACAAGGTACACAAGTCATGAACCAAGTGCATGATTTTTGCTTCTCTTCCTTCAAGAAGGTGATGGAGGACTTTCAAAACTACAACGATGATTGTCCAGAAAGGTAAACAAGGATATGCCCAAGAAGTTTAATCAGCAAAATCAAGCAACGTCTAGCATGAAGAGTAAAGTGGGCCAATCCTACTTGGCCTCGTGGGCAAGGATCAATTTTGTCATTAATTTCTAAGTTCACGGCTACTATTTCTCTTCATTTAGTATGTTTTGCAATGTAGCATCTAAATCATGCAAATTAACATGTATTCTTGTAACTGTTAGTCCATGAAAATGGGTAGGGTAGGTACGGAGGATGTATACACATACACCTATGAAGATGGTACAAAAACTCTCTTCAACTTCATCGCAACAAGTGGGGAATTTGTACCATTCTATGATGCAAGCTCTTTAAACTACACATTGATTTTCAAATGCTCAAATCGAACAACTGTAAGATATACTAATTGATAACAACTATACTCACAAACATGATCAAGATGAAGATGAATTATTAGTAGAGGCACTGAATGAGAACCTTGGTGAGTGATTGGAGGGAGAATTGAGGAGCAAGATGACGGGGATAGTGACGATGGGAGTGATGGCAAGGATGATGGGAGCAACGAGTCCAAATAGGTTGTTGAATACAGGATGTAAATATGTAGTAGGCTAAAGTAGGAAGTAGGAAAACATGAATAGGCATACCACAAGCCTACATTCTTGAAATCAAACTATGCAAATACACAAATAAAATGGCCAAACTAATGTAATATACTTTTTACAAAGAGCTAATGAGGAGCTTATTGAGACTTGGCCAAGCCCTCATCTGTCCTAAAAATATTTCCATGTAAATAGAAGCATCGATATTTTTGATGATAAGTCCTTGAGATATTTTACCAAAGTTGATATTTTTGTCAATATTTCCATCAAAGTGTTGATATTAGGGTTGAAAATACAATTGATAATTCTGTTGAAATAGTTTTTGGAAAAACCACACTTTCAAAAATATAGTCAATATTAAGGTCGATGTTTTCATCGAAAAGGCCTTATATCAACAAAAATATGGACAATAGTGTTGATGGTAATTTTGTTGTTACATTCTTATAGATGCAAATGTCAATAAAATCTTTGACACTTTTCAGAATTTCTTTCTTTTTTGTAAATTCTATTTCAAAAGACATCGAAAATGGTATGAATGGTCGTAGTGTACAAAAATGAATTGAACTCTTGTGGCTAGGCAAGTATGAGTTAGTCTAGATCACCTCATATATGGCTACAAGGTATTTTGAATTGAACAAGAGACTATCTCTCGGTTGATGTTTTTTGAATAGAGATGACTTAGGCATTTTTCCTTCAGCTTTGTTCTAGAAACGTTACATTTTCCAAGCCTCTGCCTAACCTTTTATGTTGGTTTCCTTTGAACTTTTGTTTCTCGGCTACTTGTTAACTGTGTCGCCCCTGGTTTAATTAACTTGTGATGACTGACAAATTAGATTAATATTTCTATTGTCTTTTCGTTTTTAGCATCAAAACCCCTGGGTAACTGTGGGTGACTCGAAATGCAACCAAGAACACAACTCCCACCAATAAAGGATCCAAGATGACTTCACCAACGAGCTATCAATGGAGAAGCAGGAGCAGCAGCCCAAATCTCAAGGTAAGGCGACTGTGTTGCGATCGAGAAGAAGAAGCACTATGCCAGGAGCAGTAGCCCAAATCTTGACATAAGGCGACCATAGGCAAAGTGGCTGTGATTGAGAAGGAGAAGCAGGAGCGGGAGCCTAAGTCTGAGCGTGTCCATGCTAAGGATGAGGTTAATCCATCCCAATTGACATCAGCACAGACATCCTGAGTGTCCAACCTAGCAAGGTAGATGCACTTGATGCGACTGGAGAGAAGCGCAAGGAGGCTCCTAAAGCAAAATCTATATCTACAAAAAAGAAAGCTACCACTCTTAAGAAGAAAGAAACTGAAGTTGATTCCAGTAACGAACTTGCCGAAGCAAAGTCTGTCGATGTAGTAAGGAAGAACTCGACAAGCCAGTAGACTTCAATCAATAGGCGCCCAAGGAAGCTTCAAAAGAGCACACTTTTAAAATCGTGCACTGCTTCCATGACCCTTGCAGCCTTTAGCATCGAGCACTCGAGAAGAGAGTTCACAAACAAAAGAGTGGCGATTTGTTTTTCGCATGGAGCTATGTGCGTTATAGAACAAAGTGGACGATAGATGATCAACGACATCTCAATTTCTCGCAAGATTGTGTAGTCACGGCCTTCCACAAAGCATTTCATCTTGGATGTCCGTAATCCCAAGCAGCAAATATCGGTGGTCTATATTCTTGTGACGTTAATTCTTTCAGACCGTTCTGCTTTTGATGCACAGCAAGGTCGAATTGGCTGGAGCAGCTTTGTAGCACAGCATCAGGAGAATCGGTGTAGATCACAGCAGCAAAGTTTCTCATCTCAACGATGAGAATTATAGTTCCTAAATGCATGCAGATTTGAATCGCAAACGTTAGGTGGGGATCTGAGGAATCAAATTTAGGTTTCTTAACAAATCTCCATTCTTTTCGAGGAATTTTCACATTGGATCTCTAGCAATTATGGCTCTTCTATTGGACCATTTCTTGCAGCTTTCTACCCTTCGCAAGGTGTTGTCTTTGGTGTTTGTTGGACATGTCTGTCCCTCTGTCATGAAAACGATTAACTATGGTTTCGATTAGCCTTCTTGGAGGGATGTGCACAGTTTTGGAGCAAAAACCTACGAGCAGAAAAGTCCGAGCGATAATTTTTGACACCAACCATACTTGTATATTTCTCAAAGGAATATATAATTCTATCTTAATTTCTCATTTATGGAACCATAACTTACTTATTTTTCATTATAACCCTCATTTTAGAGAACATCATCTATATATGAACAAACAATGAACACTTTAGAAACTCTTATAAATACCTCCCTACCATACTCTCTTTTGAGGATTATGGTAATTCAATCAATTTAAAAGAGTTTTCCTAATCTTTAGCAATCCCATATTTGCAGCTCTCATATAACAATGTATACCATATTTCTTGGATGAGTAGGAAAAAGATATTGGAAACCTCATACTTGAAGCCATTATAATTGATCATAAATTAATCTCTAATACATTATCAAATATGGGAAGGCAAGGGAGGGATTTTCAAAATATTCCCAATTCTCCAAACCTAAGTACTTTTAAGGAACTGTGGTCTCTATTGAACTCCTTCTTACCATAATATGAATTAGGGTAACTCTCATATACATCTTGAAAATTTTAATTATTCTCTTTTATAACTATAGAAAGTGTAATTTTAAGCCTACCATTGCATAGATCATGAGATTCAGAACATTTTTCACTTTTACAGCTCCTCAATCTGAGCTGAGGAGCAAAAGTTATGACCCCTTCTACGTAGGCTCTCCAAGGGTATTCCGCCGGCGGAATAGGGTTGGGGCAAGCTCTTCAAATCATATTCCTCTAGCAAAATACACTTAGAGGGTCTATTAAAAAGGTATTGTATATTTTTCTTAGGTCATCCCGAGGAACTATAAAGAGGATATTTGCTCAAAATTTTATGATCCAACCAATGGTGAAAGGAAAAGAAAGGATTTTTGAAAGTCGTAAAATAAGTCACCACTTAGACATTATATATGTATATTATATAAAGGTATATTTATATCTATATCTATTTATCAATATTTCTGTGCCTTCCAATATGTGTCCCTTAGTCTAATTCTCCATGTTCTGCTAATATCAGCTAATCCTAGCAGGAAATCACATCCAGATTTGACTATTTCAGAGGGGAAAACAATTTCTATGGGATCTACAATGTTACCACGTGTTAGTTCTCTATTTATTGTCTTGCAGGTTAGAAACCCATTGTAGGACAGCCGAGCCTACTTAGACTGCTTAACCTTTTCGACCCAATCACCTCTCTCTCTCTCTCTCTCGCTCTCTCTCTTTCTCTCTCTCTCCCCCCCTCTCCTCTCCCTCTTCCCTCTTTCTCTCTCTCTCTCTCTCTCTCTCTCTCTCTCTCTCTCTCTCTCTCTCTCTCTCTCCCCCCTGTGCGTGTGTGTATTTTGCTCTCCTCTCTCCCCCCCCCTCTCTCTTGCTCTCTCTCTTTTGTCTCTCTTTTCTCTCCTCTCTCTCTCTCTCTCTCTCTCTCCTTCTTCTCTCTCTTTTCTCACTCTCTTTATTCTCTCTCCTCTCTCTGGCTCTCTCTCTAACCTCCCCCCTCTTCTCTCTCTCTCTCTCTCTCTCTCTCTCTCTCTCTCTCTCTCTCTTCTCTCTTCCTTTGTCTATCTCTCTCCCGCCCTCCCCTCTCCCCTATTCTCTCCCCCCTCTCCCTAGTCACCGTGTGTCCTCGGCCCTTCCTCTCTGGTGCCACTATGGCACCATGCCACTGCAGCTCTGCCAGTGGCCCTCCCTCACTAAGCATTTACTACGACTATGTAGCGTGTGAGGCTGCTGCAGCACTGCCTCGACCACGTGGCCTCTCGCCCCTGCTAGGACAGTCTGTCCCTCATTGTCCCCCCGAGTGCTCGTGCCGCGTTGCCCATGGCACGTTGCCCGATATCCACTGTCTTGGGGCACATATGACCATGCCATGTGGTGGGCCAACTACCCTATCGACGGCCCCCCTCTGCCAACATTTACTCCCCCTAGCCTCTCATAGGTGTCACAGCGATGCCCTCACGATCGCCACGTGTCCTATCCATGCAGTGCCTCATCGCACAGCTCGTGTGACATCTTGCACTGCCTGCATGGTTGTCCCAGGTCACCGCCACATGTGATAATATCATTGTGGCAAGACCTCCTATTGTCACAGTCCCTCCCCCCATGCCTCGACCACGCGTGCTAGCTGTGCCACACGATTGTTGTCCCGCGAGCCACATGTCTTTCTACACTACCGCGCCCCAGTTTCCTCACTATCGCGCTGCATTCCATTACCACGTGGTCTCCTCCAGCATTCTCCTTCTCTCTCAAACCTCCCTCTTGGTCCCCTGAACCTCCCTCCTGCCCCGAACCTCCATGGAGCTCCCCCAAACCTCTATATTTCCTTCCTAGACCTCCAAATCCATGCCATGTGGTATTGTCTGGGATTAGCCACCGTAAGTAATATAAGTAGCATGACCCGTCTACAACGGGTTAGCGACCCGCTCCGCTAGGTCTCAGGGTTGGGACCTTTTATTTCAAGGAATACAATTTAAGATTTTATTTATAAATCTCAAAATCTAAATGCTTCTTAGGAATTTTAAAGTTAAATCTATGTTAAGCCTTGTCATTGCTTTCAGTTGGGAAAGAAGTTTTAGAAGGGATAAAGAATTGCAAGGGACTTGAGGTTTGAACCGCTTTCTAAAAGCTTATCATAACCTAGCTCTAGCAATCTTTGAATATAGTTGTTTGAAGTCTTTAGGGAAGGCCCATGCTATTCAATACACATCCTTTTGTAATATCCAACACTACATGATCAAGGCTCGTAGTCACATGATGAAAAAAGCTATCCTTATTAAGGTGCTCGAGGGAATTTCGAGTAATGTCCTTAAGCAACAATGATTATTGAAGAAGTGGATAAACACTTATTTCTCTTTGTAAAAGTTTACACTTACAGACTAACACATCTAAACATATATTTATAGACATATGTGTATGTGTTTACACACACACATGCGCACGCACGCACGCTAACATGCACACACACACACACATAAGATGAAGGGAAAAAATATGATGTAGGCAGGATGAAGGAATGGGGTCCATTGATTGCCTTTGTAGGCAATCGAGGCTATGCGACCGTCATAGCAACAGGCAATATCTACCCTATGCGTGGTGCCATAGGGATCCCCCTACCTTAATTCTAAATCCACCATCTGTGTGGTACCGCCAAAATCCCCATCATTTCAGTTGACCCACATTGCCATGTCATTTTTGGAGACTATTCTTTGGAGTGTGGGACTCACGGCTGCTACATCTTGCTTATTACATATGCGACGTTCCTCAATCCCATGCCTTCAGTGTGCGACTTTGTGCATTTGGCCATGTGTTGCAGCTTGGGTGTTTCTCTTCCACCATTGATTCACTGCGCAGGTCTCACCGTGTGCCAACTTCATGGGATCAGCTTGTTGCCACATGGCATATCTCTCCATTCCTAACAACAACACGTGGAGACTCTCTCTCTCTCTCTCTCTCTCTCTCTCTCTCTCTCTCTCTCTCTCTCTCTCTCTATCTCTCGTCTCTCGACTCCCTCTCTCTCTCTCTCTCTCTCTCTCTCTCTCTCACACACACACACACATCTATATATATGTAGGTCTGTTTGTCTATCTCTCTCTCTCTTTACTCCCTCTCTCGCTCTTATCTTTCTACTCCCTCCCTCCCTCCCCCCCCCCCCTCTCTCTCTCTCTCTCTCTCTCTCTCTCTCTCTCTCTCTCTCCCCCCCCCTCTCTCTCTCTCTCTTGTCCCTTATCTCTTACTCTCTCTCTCTCTCTTAAAGTACACACACTTTTTTTGGGGTGAAAACACACACTCACAATTTTAGAATAAAATCTATTATACAATATATAATATAATATAATATATCGATAATATATATTACATTATATTATCTCTCTCTCTCTCTCTCTCTCTCGTCTCTCCCCGTGTTAGCATTATATATTAATATTAATATATAATTTATATTTATATATTTATTTATGTGTGTAGACCTCTCTCTCTCTCTCTCTCTCTCTCTCTCTCTCTCTCTCTCTCTCTCTTTCATTCTCTCTCTCTCTCTCTCTCTCTCCTCCTCCCTCTCTCTCTCTCTCTCTCTCTCTCACTCTCTAGTCTCTCTACTCCCTCTCGCTCTCTCTCTCTCTCTCTCTCTCTCTCTCTCTCTCTCTCTCTCTCTCTCTCTCTCTCTCTCTCTCTCTAGGAATTGCACTTAGTTTAAGAAACTAATAACAAGCTTGAAGACACAATAATGTTGTATTGAGGAAGACATGCCTCAACCCTACGAGGTCTGTTGGCTCATACAACAGAAGACTCGACTAAGGACTTCCTACACAGCTGCAAGACACTCCGAGCTATGGCGCACGGCTTGGTGGCTTGTGGCCTTGACAAAAGGACGTACTGTTGAGATATCGAGCTCCACTCGTCATATGCCAGGGTGACCATTGTGCATTTATGTCACCGACTTTTTTGTTAGCTGCAGATGCGATTGGTACACCGCCCATGAATAATAGCTGGATGACAGCTATCTTTATGTACTCTAGTTAGTGGCTCAGTTAGTATGCCACCTAGGTTAGCTGAGTTTGGTTTGAGACCCACATATAGGGTTCACCTAAGATAGGGTTCACCTAAGAAAACCAGTCCTATGGAGGAGGACGTGGCAACTTTAGAGGCAAGGGGAGCCAAAGAGGTCGTGGTGGATGGCAGAGAGGCCAAAATGCAAACAGCAATGTTGAATCCTACTACTGTGGTAAAATGGGTCATATGGTTAAAGACTGCTATAAAAAGCATAATGACATCATGACTCAAAAATTGCAGCAAGGCAATTATGCATCCTCTAGTAGACAGGGTGATGATAGAAATGAGCATTTGTTTATGGTGTAGCACATGACCAATTCTATGACAAGTGCAGAAGAAAGCAATGATGTGTGGTATGTTGACTCAGGTGTGTCAAACCACATGACAGGTCATGCAGAATGGATGCAGGATGCAAGGAAAATGGAAAGACCAGGATTTGTAGAGACTAGTGCTCGACTAGTGATGATACTACACATCCTATTGTGCAGATTGGTAATATTCCTTTATCTATGTAGGATGGAAAAAAGAAATACTTGTCTTATGTATTTCATGTCCCGAATATCACCAAGAACCTTGTTTCTGTTGGTCAAATGGTTGAGCAGGGCTTGCAGGCCAGATTTAATCCTCATGGATGCTTTGTTGAGGATATGAAAAATAAGGGTCGCTTGATAGCAAAAGGGAAGAAGAAGGGCAGGATGTTTACATTGGATGTGTACATGCCTGAATTGAGTGCAGCAATGTTTGCACATGGGACCGGTGTAGTTGCAGATATTGATATCTGGCATAAACACATTGGTCATGTTAATGTACAGTGACTTGAATTAATGCAGGCCCAAAATATTATTGCAGGATTGCCTAAGTTCAAGGTTGCAGAAATGCATAAGGTATGTGAAGCCTGTCAATTTGGAAAACAAGCAAGGAAACCATTTCCTAGACATGTTCAAGAGAGTAAGAGGCCATTGGAATTAATCCACTCTGATGTGTGGACTACTAAAGCTGCATCTATTGGAGGTTGTCATTATTTTGTCACTTTTATTGATGACTACAGTAGGAAAGTTTGGGTGTATTTTATGAAAAAGAAAAGTGAAGTGTTTGGGCATTTCAAAGCTTTTAAAGCTATGGTTGAAAAAGAAACAGGCCTGCAAATAAAATGCCTAAGGTCAGATGGAGGGGGAGAGTACCTCTCAAATGAGTTTGCAAGTTTCTTGCAGGAGCATGGCATAAAGTAGCAATATTCATGCAGTCATACCTCATAGCAAAATGGACTTGCAGAAAGAAAAAATAGGCATATTGGAGAGGTATCTCGTGCCATGCTTAACGAAAAAGACCTGCCAGATTATTATTGGGCTGAAATAGTTGCTACAGCAGTCTACATAATGAACAAAACTCCCATTGCAGCAATACATGGCATGATGCAAGAGGAGAGGTATACTGGTAGGAAACTAGATATTTCTCATTTGAAAGTTTTTGGTTGCATTGCTTATGTTCATGTGCCAGATGAGTTGAGATCGAAGTTGGATCCAAAAGCTGAGAAGTGCATCTTTCTTGGTTATTCTCTGCAGCAGAAAGGGTATAGATGCTATAACCCTTCTACTCAGAAGTTTACAGTGAGCACAGATTTTTTTGATGAGATGAGTAGCTGGTATAAACCAGTAAATGTGATTGATGATGTAGATGCACAAAATGGTAATGCTGCACAGAATTCACATCAACAATCACAAAATATAAGTGGACCTGTAGTGTCCTCTAACAGTGGTTCACATACTTCGCCATGGACAGGCAGATTGAGATCAGGAGGATCTCCTTAAAGCAATGCAGATAGTGGTATGCAAGTATCACGAAAAGGAAAAGAGAAAGTAGACCAGCCCATGGTTGATGTGAATGCAAGTCACTCTTATGTGGATGGTGAATCCAGTGGCTCAGAACAGAGCCTTGATAATGAGTTGGGTATTCCTTCTATTGTTACACCTGTAGTAAGGAAGACAAGGGATGTTTTGAGAGCACCTAGTAGTGAGCCTATTTTGTGCAGGTCTACTAGAGCTAGGTATCCTATGGATAGGCTGAAATATGATGGATTTACAGCCATTCACTATGCCTATATGGTCAAAGTGATACATGAACCAGAACCCACTTCTTTTGAGCAAGCCATGGGAAATGGGAGAAAGCCATGGATGAAGAAATGGATGCCTTGGAAGCAAATGCTACATGGGAATTGGTGCCTTTGCCTAAAGACAAGAATGTGATTGGTTGCAAATGGGTTTATAAGGTGAAGCACAATGCAGATGGTTCTGTGAACAGATACAAGGCAAGATTAGTTGTCAAGGGGTATGCACAGACATATGGCATTGATTATTCAGTCCGGTTGCAAGGATGGCAACCGTAAGAGTAGTCATTTCTATGGCTGCATCAAAGGGATGGTCTTTACATCAGATGGATATAAAGAATGCTTTCTTGCATGGTGATTTGCAAGAAGAGGTCTATATGGAGCAGCCACCAAGTTATGTGCATGCTGTTCATCCTGAGTTTGTTTGCAGGTTGAAGAAAGCCTTGTATGGCTTGAAGCTAGCACCCAGAGCATGGTCTAACAAGATAGGACAGTATATTGTCACTATTGGCTTTCAGATTTCCAAGGCAGATTTCTCACTTTAAGTGAGAAAATTAGAGAAAGGCATTATGCTGCTTGTCATTTATGTTGATGATTTGATCATCACAGGTGATAGTGATGAAGATATCCTTCATGTGAAAATGCTATTGAAGCAGAAGTTTGAGATGAAGGATTTGGGAGAGCTGCGTTACTTCTTGGGCATTGAGGTGATTAGATCCACAAGTGGGATATGGCTCTTGCAGAGGCAATATGGATTGGACATGCTGTCCAAATATGGGATGACAGGCAGTAAGCCTATTTCAGTTCCTTTGGAGCAGAATGTGAAGTTGAGCGCAGATGCAAGTGAGCTTCTCAAAGACCCTACTATGTACAAACGCATAGTAGGAAGTTTGATTTATATGACTATTACTACGCCGGATTTGAGCTATGATGTTGGGTTGGTAAGTCAGTTTATGCAGGCTCGAAGGAAACCACATTTGGATGTGGCTAGACGCATACTGAGGTATGTGAAGTCCACATTGCAGTATGGACTATTTTATGAGACTGAGGTTCAGATACAGTTGCATGGATACACTGATGCTGATTGGGCTGGTAGTGTTTCTGATAGATGATCTACAAGTGGATATGTATTCTCTTTTGGGAGTGCTATAGTCACTTGGAGTAGCAAGAAACAGCCTACAGTTGCCTTGTGGAGCATAGAGGTTGAGTATAGGGGTGCAGCAATGGCTGCATGTGAGGTAGCTTGGTTGCATAAGCTACTTTATGATATGCATCAGGGGCCAGTTGTCATTTATTATGACAACATGAGCAGTATACACTTGGCAAATAACCCAGTGTATCATGCTAGAACAAAGCACATTGAGGTGCATTATCACTATGTTTTATGGAGGAGAAGGTTCTAGTAGGTTTTATTGATCTAGTTTATGTTAGCATAGAGGATCAGGTAGCTGACATATTCACGAAGGCATTGGGCACAGAGAAGCTGCGCAAGTTCAGAGACCTACTTGGTGTGCAGGAATTGGGAATGAGCTTGAGGGGGAGTGTTGAGATATCGAGCTCCACTCGTGATATGCCAGGGTGACCGTTGTGCATTTATGTCACCGACTAGTTAGCTGCAGATGCGGTTGGTACACCGCCCATGAATAATAGCTGGATGACAGCTATCTTTATGTACTCTAGTTAGTGGCTCAATTAGTATGCCACCTAGGTTAGCTGAGTTTGGTTTGAGACCCACGTATAGGGTTCACCTATTCCTTTTGTACTTAGAGAGTTCTTTTGGCTTTCACAACTAAGAAGAGAAAAATTGTTTTCAGCCTCCACCTTTGTGTATATTCCCCCATTGTGTATGTGAGAAATCTGCAAGTGAGACTCCTTCCTTCTCTCCCACTCTCTTCACACGTACATAATCATCAAAAATGAGCTTTGTACTAGCAACATCACCGCCACCCAAAACACGGACTTCATGCAACATCTAGATCCTTTGCTTGAGCTGCCAAGTGTCCACGTTCCTCCAATCGTGCTTCACTTCATCCATGGTCCAATGACCAAGTGTGTACAGCTCCTTCCAACCAATCATAAGCCTAATACTAAACCTTAGTCTAAACACCACTCCTACGAGGATCATCTCCCCAACATCTCTCTCTCTCTCTCTCTCTCTCTCTCTCTCTCTCTCTCTCTCTCTCTCTTTCTCCCATCTCTCTCTCTACTCCCTCTCTCGCTCTTCTCGTTCTCTCTCTCCTCTCTCTGTCTCTGTCTCTATCTCTCTCTTCTCTCTTCCTTTGTCTATCTCTCTCTCCCTCCACTCTCCCCTCTTCCCTCCCCACCTCTCCACAGTAATGGCGTGTCCTCGGCCCTTCCTCTCTGGTGCCACTATGGCAGGTGCCACGCAACTACAGCTCTACTAGTGGCCCTCCATCACACTAAGCATCTACTGTGACTATGTAGCATGTGAGGCTGCTGCATCATTGCCTCGGCCACATGGCCTCTCGCCCCTGTTAGGAATGTCTGTCCCCCCGAGTGCTCGTGCCACGTTGCCCATGGCACATTGCCCGATATCCATTGTCCTGGGGCACAAATGACCATGCCATGTGGTGGGCCAACTACCCTATCGATGGCCCCCCTCTGCCAACATTTAATCCCCCTAACCTCTCATAGGTGTCACAGTTATGCCTTAGTGATTGCCACGTGTCCTATTCGTGCAGTGCCTCATCACACGGCTCGTGTGCCATGTCGCACCACCTGCATGGTTGTCCCAAGTCACTGCCACGTGTTGTAATATCATCATGGCAGGACCTCCTATCGTCAGAGTCCCTCCCCCCATGCCTCGGCCACGCATGCTAGCTGTGCCATGTGCCTATTGTCCCACGAGCCATATGTCTTTCTGCACTACCGTGCCCCAGTTTCGTTGTTGTCACGCTGCATTCCGTCACCACGTGGTCTCCTATAGCATTCTCCTTCTCTCTCAAACCTCCCTCCTGGTCCCTTGAACCTCCCTCGTGCCCCGAACCTCCAGGTAGCTCCCCCAAATCTCTATATTTCCTTCCTAGACCTCCAAATCCATGGCATGTGGCATGGTCTGGGATTAGCCACTGTAAGTAATATAAGTAACATGACCCGTCTACGATGGGTTAATGACCCGCTCTGCTAGGTCTCAAGGTTGGGACCTTTCATTTCAAGGAATACAATTTAAGATTTTATTTATAAATCTCAAAATCTAAATGCTTCTTAGGAATTTTAAAGTTAAATCTATGTTAAGCCTTGTCATTGCTTTTAGTTGGGAAAGAAGTTGTAGAAGGGATAAAGACTTGCAAGGGACTTGAAGTTTGAACCACTTTCTAAAAGCTTATCATAACCTAGCTCTAGCAATCTTTGAATAACACCTATTTCATTAATTTTGGACTTTTTGTGTTGTTTTTGGACGAAGCCCAAAAATCCTTCCCAAATGAAAACTTTACTTTATGAAAATATCCTTTCCAAATCAAAATTTTACTTTCTAAAAAGTTTCTTCCCAAATCAAAAGTTCACTTTGTGGCACTGTCATATTCACATAAAAATATTATTTTTTCAATCTATACTTTTGCACCAACATGCAAGAATTTGAAATAATCCTATATTAGAAATTCTAGCTATATATCTAAGTTATTTGTTGATTTAATTATTTTTAATATTTTTCCTTGACACTTTTCCTTCCCAAATCAAAAGTTCACTTTGTGGCTCTATCATATTCACATAAAAATATTGTTTTTTCAATCTAACCAACATGCAAGAATTTGAAATAATCCTATATTAGAAATTCTAGCTATATCTAAGTTATTTGTTAATTTAATTATTTTTAATATTTTTCCTTGACGTTTTTCGTTGACGTGATAAATTTATAATGGCATGAAAGGAGACTTAAATATTTCATGAAAATAACATTGTCACTCGGCAATATGCACAAAATTTAACAAAACTTTTAATAAATAGAAAGAAGACATGATGCCATAAGACCCAAGTTTTGTATTGATCCAAAGAGGGATAATAGCAATTATAGCTTTATGTATATGATTACATTGAGAGACGTTGCTCTTAGCTAGAGTCTTTATATCCAAAATGATATAGATTGAACATATGTTTACAATTTAAATTGTTGCTCTTAAAGAGCCTCAATTCGTGCCATCTGCATAATTTGACACCCCATTGTCTTATTGCTCAATGTCACGACAGTCCCTTGCCAGTTTCCATCTGCATAATTTGACCTAGGCTTGTCTTGCCAAGCCTTGCCCCTTGGGTGCATTGACTCCCCATTGTCTTATTGCTCAATGCGATAGTCCCTTGCCAGGTGCCATCTGCATTAACTCCCTGTTGTCTTGCCAAGCCTTGACCCTTGGGTGACATCCAATGCAAAATACAGGTGCCATCTGCATTAACTCCCACAAGTTATCTTGCCAAGCCTTGCCCCTTGGGTGCATTGACTCCCCATTGTCTTATTGCTCAATGTGATAGTCCCTTGCCAGGTGCCATCTGCATTAACTCCCTATTGTCTTGGCAAGCCTTGACCCTTGGGTGACATCCAGTGCATATTTTGACTCTCATTTGACATAGGAGGTGATGACTCTGATTATAATTGTCTTGGATTGGCTCCTTGCCTAGTACCCAAATAAAATCCTTCAATGGACTTCAATACAAAGCTTTAATCATGGACATTCTTCATTTGCGCTGTCTCCTTCTACTTCCTCCATGGCGAGCATCCTTAAAAATTCGTGTATATGCAAAATAGTTTGCTGTGGTATTTTTATTTTTCCTTCTACCTCATATCCCATGTGCTTCTTTGATTTCTTTGCCCTTGAATGCCAAGACACTATGATTGTCTCCGTTGAAACTTGAGAGACCGCTTCATTATTTGGGACCCACTCCTTCATTATACAATTAGTATATAATGTGTTGTTATCCATATTCTCCTTCCTGCCCTTTGGCTCATACCATACCGCTGTAAATGTTGTAGCTCTCCCTTGGTCATCTCTTTGCACATCAACTACTTTTGCAACCCAAAACTTCACATTCTCATATTCATCATCCGATGGCCGAACCACAACAAAACAATCGACCTCTATATCTACTTGTGGCATAACTCTCTCTTCTTCGGTCCACAATATGGACGTGGGAGTAATGATACAAATTCATTTTCAAAGACTGGAGCTGGGCGCAAATTGTTATGAACATTTGGCCAAAACATATTGCATTCTTCCTTGACATCCTTTGAGCCTCGCATTCTCTCAAGGTCCTTTATTAAATTTCGTGTCTTGTTAATTACAGTGGTAGTGTGTTCTCTCCAAGTAGGCTTCGAATCAGGATATCTCCGGAGCATTTCCTCTTTGTATGTAATAAATGCTTTTAATCCAGCTATTTCACAATTAGACCTCTCATTAAATTCTTGTATAGGAGCCCATGTTGGATACCTTTCCTTGCTGGGAATTGAAGTTAAGAGACTGTAAGGTTCTTCAGGTTCCCATTTTGTATCATGAGAATACTGTTGCCATTGCATTACGGGTTTTTCATCTTTTAAAAAAAAACGAAAGTAGTGTGGATTGGTATGACCTGTCAATGCATCACCACCGTTTGTATGAAACGTAGAATGAAGCTCTTCCAATCATACATTCTTTCGAGCCTCTCACATACTGTACTTTCCTTACGACCACCAACTTGCCTGCCACATCTTCTTACCAAGTCATCTATTGTCTCCACATCCTTGCATTTAAGCTCCCTTGAGACTATGCTAAAAACCTGATCGATATCCTCATGTGTATGCCCAACATACAAAAATCCACATTCGACCTCATTGAAGATTCGATGAGCGAGGCAATGTTGTTGTATTCTGATCCATGCCATCTACAATAAGGCACATGTAGTCATCAGGATGCGAAATAGCTTGCTCCTTCCAAAATGCATATTTTTGTCTGGAATGTCGAATAAGGTCATGATGAGATTTTCGGTTTTTTTTGTATAATTCCCTTTGATTTGGACATGTTGCACTCTCAATCGCTCGCTTTAAATCATCACAGACATTGCACTTTGACATTTTTTGCCTCCTTGGGATTTTAACATATCCAAAGTTCTTCTTCCAAAGAGTATACAAAGTATGAGAAGAAGCTACGGCATCCCCTCTTTGCCTTTGCTTTTCTACAATAGAGTCAAATACTTCGAGCTTTGTCAAGCCCATTGGAAGGTGCATTTCAGTGATCGCGTCACCGTTAGGGAGTTTGGTAGATATATGGGGTTGAGGCAAAGCATTTTCATGTATGAAGTCTTGCAAAATTGATGCTGCCCTAACAGTTGAGATTCTTGATTTGGACCTTCCTCTATTACCATGAATGCTAAATTTGTTGCCGCCCTTTGCCTTGGTGACTAAATCCCAATATGTACCATGGGATAATCCAGTAATATTGCGATATGCCTTATTGCAAATCCTTTTTCCATTTACGAGAGGTTTTACCTTTTGTCTTGAACTTAGCCTTTTATTGCCATTCTGAAGAAAGCAAGAGAGACTTGTGAGAAGGTATTCATTTCTTTCGCTTCCCCTTCTTTGCCACACCTGTCCTCTACATTCCCTGATGTCTGCAAGATCAATGAAGCGCATACATCTTCGCTTGCAACATAGATATCCCAATGCATTTAACATGTTCTCCTCCTTCATTACTCTCTTTCTCTTTGGTTGCTTTTGTGGATCTGCCTGGATTCTCTTTCTCTTCATGCATATGTATGACCGTTTTTGTTCCTCATGCATGTTGTTATCTGTATTTATGCACTTCTTCTCCTCACATTTGTTTGTAACCAAGCATCCATGATTGGTTGTTGCATCCTTGTTCATATCACAATCAAAGTTAAATACTGAATAATCCTCTGTTGATCTCATCCTCGTTTTTAACATACTCTTAGGACCATTCAATGAATTCAATATTCTACGAGAGTATTGAGAACCTTGAAACTCTTCCACTCCTGAGAGAACATCACTCATTGGGACATCTTGCATGGCTTTCACAAATCCACAACCTTGATTGACACCAGGTTTGTTAATATGCATGAACTCATCCACACTTGACAAGACATCGCTATTGAGACCTTTGCCCTTCTCACTGTGCAAGAATTCATCCACCCCAGATAAGGCTTCGCTTCTAAAGTCATTTTGTTTCTTGGAACCAATGAACTCATCCACTCCAGATAAGATGTCACTTCTATAATTGAGTATATTAAAATCATCCACATTTGAAGTGATAGAGCCTGGCACATGGGCACGCTTTTTAGGTCCTTTGATATTGTAGTATACGTTGTCTTTATCATTGAAAACCACGTGCCTCTTTCTCATGTTTAAAAATTGCATGCTCCATCTCATATTCTTGCCTACCTCATAGTAGGGATCACATAAGGATGTTATGTTATCAACCATACCATCATCAGTGACTTTTAGAATCCTCATCTGCGCAAATGACCATTGCTCCACTTGTTCAAATCCCAATACTTCACCTTCTGCTACAATCTTATTTGCAAATGATCTCATTTGTAAAATGTCCCCTATAGTAAAATCCAAGGTGGTGCACTTTGTATTCTTGATAATGTCTGTTGCATAAGTCTCATCTTTGTCCCATGCTATAAATGATTTGTTGGATGTATTGTAGGGCATAACATCTCCAAGTGTTTCCATATCTCCACATTTATACTTTAGCTCAACATGTGCGCTAAGAATCTTTGATACAGTAACTGCCACCTTATCTTCGCCAAGTCTTCGAAAGTGGCAAAGTGAATTGGGATCACTATCATGGATTGTAGCAAATGCAACTACTTCTCTTCTGCTACATAAAATCACATCCATCCCTGGAACAAAATCTATAGCCATCTCCTTTGTGAGAGTCCTTCGCAAGCAAGCTGCAGTAGCAACAATTACATAAATATTAGTCTCTTTTTAATAATCTACTCATTTATTATAATTTTTAATTAGTACTTAATTTATTGGTGGGAGAAGTTATCCGATCAAGTACTCATCAGATGGACATGCCAAGTTATCCTTTGCATGGTCAATCAAGCATTAAGTACTATTTTTGCTCTAGTGTCATGCACATCCGTAAAAAAACATGAGCCTACTAGGTATGTTATCCAATCAAGCACTAATGGGATGCGGGTGCCACTTTGCATGTAAGTCAATTCCACCTAGTTGAGGTGTACAAAAAGTGTTGTGCCCATCGGATATGCTTTGCATGGTCCATCGAGCATTAAATACTATTTTTTCTCCTGTCATGCACATCCGTAAAAAAAACACGCTGCTAGGTGTGTTAAACTATCCGATCAAGTACTTATGCGATGGGAATGCCACTTTGCATGTAAGTCAATTCCACCTAGTTGAAGGTGTGTGCAAAGTATTGTGCCCATCCAATATGCTTTGCATTGTCGATCAAGCATAACACACTGTTTCTGCCTTACTGTCATGCACAACCATATAAAAACACGGCCATAGGTGTGTTATTCAAATAAGTACTTATCAGATGGGGGCTCCACTTTGCACACAAGTCCGTTTTAACTACGTTGAGGTGCGTGCAAAGTATTGTCACCATCGGATATGATTTGCATGGTCGATCACGCATTATACACCATATTTTCCCTAATGATATGCACATTCGCACAAAAACACGCCATTAGGTGTGTTATCTGACCAAGTACTTATTGGATGGGTGTGCCTCATTGAGAACATTTCAATACCACCTAGGTTGAGGCGTAAAAAAAGTTTTGTGCCCATCGGATATCCTTTGCATGGTCAATTGAGCATTAAATACTATTTTTACTCTAGTGTCATGCACATCCGTCAAAAAACACGCTGCTAGGTATGTTATCCGATCAAGCACTTATGGGATGGGCGTGCCACTTTGCATGTAAGTTGATTCTACCTAGTTGAAGGTGTGTGCAAAGTATTGTGCCCATCAGATATGCTTTGCATTGTCAATCAAGCATAAAACACCGTTTTTGTCTTAGTGTCAGCACATTCGTTAAAAAACGCAGTCCTAGATGTGTTATTCAAACTAGTACTTATCAGATCGGGGCTCTAGTTTGCACGCAAGTCTCTTTCAACTAGGTTAAGGTGTGTGCAAAGTATTGTCACCATCGGATATGATTTTCATGGTCGATCACGCATTATACACCGTTTTTTCCCTAGTGGTATGCACATCCGCAAAAAAACACGCCCTTAGGTATGTTATCTGACCAAGTACTTATCGGATGGGTGTGCCTCTTTGACAACATTTTAATACCACCTAGGTTGAGGTATAGGAAAAGTATTATGCCCATCGGATATGCTTTGCATGGTCGATCGAGCATTAAATACCATTTTTGCCTTAGTGCCATGCACATCCGTAAAAAAACACGCTGCTAGGTGTGTTATCCGATCAAGAACTTATGCGATGGGAATGCCACTTTGCATGTAATTCAATTACACCTAGTTGAAGGTGTGTACAAAGTATCGTGCCCATCCGATATGCTTTGCATGGTTGATCGAGCATTAAATACCATTTTTGCCTTAGTGCCATGCACATCCGTAAAAAAACACGCTGCTAGGTGTGTTATCTGATCAAGCACTTATGCGATGGGCGTGCCACTTTGCATGTAAGTCCATTACACCTAGTTGAAGGTGTGTGCAAAGTATTGTGTTCATCGGATATGCTTTGCATTGTCGATCAAGCATAACACACCGTTTCTGCCTTAGTGTCATGCACAACCATATAAAAACACGGCCATAGGTGTGTTATTCAAATAAGTACTTATCAGATGGGGGATCCACTTTGCACGCAAGTTCATTTCAACTACGTTGAGGTGCATGCAACGTATTGTCACCATCGGATATGCTTTGCATGGTCGATCACGCATTATACACCATTTTTTCCCTAATGATATGCACATCCGCAAAAAAACACGCCATTAGGTGTGTTATCTGACCACTTGAGTACTTATCGGATGGGTGTGCCTCATTGAGAACATTTCAATACCACCTAGGTTGAGGCGTACCAAAAGTTTTGTGCCCATCGGATATCATTTGCATGGTCGATCGAGCAATAAATACTTTTTTTACTCTAGTGTCATGCACATCCGTCAAAAAACACGCTGCTAGGTATGTTATCCGATCAAGCACTTATGGGATGGGCGTGCCACTTTGCATGTAAGTCTATTCCACCTAGTTGAAGGTGTGTGCAAAGTATCGTGCCCATCGGATATGCTTTGCATGGTCGATCGAGCATTAAATACCATTTTTGCCTTAGTGCCATGCACATCCGTAAAAAAACACGCTGCTAGGTGTGTTATCCGGTCAAGCACTTATGTGATGGGCGTGCCACTTTGCATGTAAGTCAATTCCACCTGGATTAAGGTGTGTGCAAAGTATCGTGCCCATCGAATATGCTTTGCATGGTCGATCGAGCATTAAATACCATTTGCGCCTTAGTGCCATGCACATCCGTAAAAAAACACGCTGCTAGGTGTGTTATCCGATCAAGCACTTATGCGATGGAAATGCCACTTTGCATGTAAGTCAATTCCATCTATTTGAAGGTGTGTGCAAAGTATCATGCCTATCGGATATGCTTTGCATGGTTGATCGAGCATTAAATACCATTTTTGCCTTAGTGCCATGCACATCCGTAAAAAAACACGCTGCTAGGTGTGTTATCTCATCAAGCACTTATGCGATGGGCGTGCCACTTTGCATGTAAGTCAATTCTACCTAGTTGAAGGTGTGTGCAAAGTATTGTGCCCATCGGATATGCTTTGCATTGTTGATCAAGCATAACACACCATTTTTGCCTTAGTGTCATGCACAACCATATAAAAACACGGCCATAGGTGTGTTATTCAAATAAGTACTTATCAGATGGGGACTCCACTTTGCACGCAAGTCTGTTTTAACTACATTGAGGTGCGTGCAAAGTATTGTCACCATCGGATATGATTTGCATGGTCGATCACGCATTATACACCATTTTTTTCCTAATGATATGCACATCCGCAAAAAAACACGCCATTAGGTGTGTTATCTGACCAAGTACTTATCGAATGGGTGTGCCTCATTGAGAACATTTTAATACCACCTAGGTTAAGGCATACGAAAAGTGTTGTGTCCATCGGATATGCTTTGCATGGTCGATCGAGCATTAAATACTATTTTTGCTCTAGTGTCATGCACATCCGTCAAAAAACACGCTGCTAGGTATGTTATCCAATCAAGCACTTATGGGATGCATGTGCCGCTTTGCATATAAGTCTATTCCACCTAGTTGAAGGTGTGTGCAAAGTATCGTGCCCATCGGATATGCTTTGCATGATGGATCGAGCATTAAATACCATTTTTGCCTTAGTGCCATGCACATCCGTAAAAAAACACGCTGGTAGGTGTGTTATCTGACCAATTACTTATCGGATGGGTGTGCCTCATTGCGAACATTTCAATACCACCTAGGTTGAGGCGTACGAAAAGTTTTGTGCCCATCGGATATGCTTTGCATGGTCGATCGAGCATTAAATACTATTTTTGCTCTAGTGTCATGCACATCCGTCAAAAAACACGCTGCTAGGTATGTTATCCGATCAAGAACTTATGGGATGGACGTGCCACTTTGCATGTAAGTCGATTCCACCTAGTTGAAGGTGTGTGCAAAGTATTGTGCCCATCGGATATGCTTTGCATTGTCGATCAAGCATAAAACACCGTTTTTGCCTTGGTGTCATGCACAACCATGAAAAAACACGGTCCTAGGTGTGTTATTCAAACTAGTACTTATCGGATGGGGCTCCAGTTTGCACGCAAGTCTGTTTCAACTACGTTGAGGTGTGTGCAAATTATTTTCACCATCGGATATGATTTGCATGGTCGATCACGCATTATACACCGTTTTTTCCCTAGTGGTATGCACATCCGCAAAAAAACACGCCCTTAGGTATGTTATCTGACCAAGTACTTATCGGATGGGTGTGCCTCTTTGACAACATTTTAATACGACCTAAGTTGAGGTATAGGAAAAGTATTATGCCCATCGGATATGCTTTGCATTGTCGATCGAGCATTAAATACCATTTTTGCCTTAGTGCCATGCACATCCGTAAAAAAAACACGCTGCTAGGTGTGTTATCCGATCAAGCACTTATGCGATGGGAATGCCACTTTGCATGTAAGTCAATTCCACCTAGTTGAAGGTGTGTGCAAAGTATCGTGCCAATCGGATATGCTTTGCATGGTCGATCGAGCATTAAATACGATTTTTGCCTTAGTGCCAGGCACATCCGTAAAAAAACACACTTCTACGTGTGTTATTTGATCAAGCACTTATGCGATGGGCAAGCCACTTTTCATGTAAGTCAATTCCACCTAGTTGAAGGTGTGTGCAAAGTATTGTGCCCATCGGATATGCTTTGCATGGTCGATCGACCATTAAATACTATTTTTGCTCTAGTGTCATGCACATCCGTAAAAAAACACGCTGCTAGGTATGTTATCCAATCAAGCACTTATGAGATGGGCGTGCCACTTTGCATGTAAGTCAATTCCACCTAGTTAAAGGTGTGTGCAAAGTATCGTGCCCATCGGATATGCTTTGCATGGTCGATCGAGCATTAAATACCATTTTTGCCTTAGTGTCATGCACATTCGTAAAAAAACACGCTGCTAGGTGTGTTATTTGATCAAGCACTTATGCGATGGGCGTGCCACTTTGCATGTAAGTCAATTCCACCTAGTTGAAGGTGTGTGCAAAGTATTGTGCCCATTGGATATGCTTTGCATTGTCGATCAAGCATAACACACCGTTTTTGTCGTAGTGTCATGCACAACCATATAAAAACACGGCCATAGGTGTGTTATTCAAATAAATACTTATCAGATGGGGGCTCCACTTTGCACGCAAGTCCGTTTTAACTACGTTGAGGTGCGTGCAAAGTATTGTCACCATCGGATATGATTTGCATGGTCGATCACACATTATACACACCATTTTTTCCCTAATGATATGCACATCCGCAAAAAAACACGCCATTAGGTGTGTTATCTGACCAAGTACTTATCGGATGGGTGTGCCTCATTGAGAACATTTCAATACCACCCAGGTTGAGGCATATGAAAAGTTTTGTGCCCATCGGATATCCTTTGCATGGTCGATCGAGCATTAAATACTATTTTTGCTCTAGTGTCATGCACATCCGTCAAAAAACACAAAGCTAGGTATGTTATCCGATCAAGAACTTATGGGATGGGCGTGCCACTTTGCATGTAAGTTGATTCCACCTTGTTGAAGGTGTGTGCAAAGTATTGTGCCCATCGGATATGCTTTGCATTGTCGATCAAGCATAAAACACCGTTTTTGCCTTGGTGTCATGCACAACCATGAAAAAACACGGTCCTAGGTGTGTTATTCAAACTAGTACTTATCGGATGGGGCTCCAGTTTGCACGCAAGTCCGTTTCAACTAGGTTGAGGTGTGTGCAGAGTATTTTCACCATCGGATATGATTTGCATGGTCGATCACGCATTATACACCGTTTTTTCCCTAGTGGTATGCACATCCGCAAAAAAACACGCCCTTAGGTATGTTATCTAACCAAGTACTTATCGGATGGGTGTGCCTCTTTTGACAACATTTTAATAAGACCTAAGTTGAGGTATAGGAAAATTATTATGCCCATCGGATATGCTTTGCATTGTCGATCGAGCATTAAATACCATTTTTGCCTTAGTGCCATGCACATCCGTAAAAAAAACACGCTGCTAGGTGTGTTATCCGATCAAGCACTTATGCGATGGGAATGCCACTTTGCATGTAAGTCAATTCCACCTAGTTGAAGGTGTGTGCAAAGTATCGTGCCAATCGGATATGCTTTGCATGGTCGATCGAGCATTAAATACCATTTTTGCCTTAGTGCCAGGCACATCCGTAAAAAAACACACTTCTACGTGTGTTATCTGATCAAGCACTTATGCGATGGGCGTGCCACTTTTTATGTAAGTCAATTCCACCTAGTTGAAGGTGTGTGCAAAGTATTGTGCCCATCGGATATGCTTTGCATGGTCGATCGACCATTAAATACTATTTTTGCTCTAGTGTCATGCACATCCGTAAAAAAACACGCTGCTAGGTATGTTATCCAATCAAGCACTTATGGGATGGCCGTGCCACTTTGCATGTAAGTAAATTCCACCTAGTTAAAGGTGTGTGCAAAGTATTGTGCCCATCGGATATGCTTTGCATGGTCGATCGAGCATTAAATACCATTTTTGCCTTAGTGCCATGCACATCCGTAAAAAAACACGCTGCTAGGTGTGTTATCTGATCAAGCACTTATGCGATGGGCGTGCCACTTTTCATGTAAGTCAATTCCACATAGTTGAAGGTGTGTGCAAAGTATTGTGCCCATCGGATATGCTTTGCATTGTCGATCAAGCATAAAACACCGTTTTTGCCTTGGTGTCATGCACAACCATGAAAAAACACGGTCCTAGGTGTGTTATTCAAACTAGTACTTATCGGATGGGGGATCCAGTTTGCACGCAAGTCTATTTCAACTAGGTTGAGGTGTGTGCAAAGTATTGTCACCATCGAATATGATTTGCATGGTCGATCACGCATTATACACCGTTTTTTCCCTAGTGGTATGCACATCTGCAAAAAAACACGCCCTTAGGTATGTTATCTGACCAAATACTTATTGGATGGGTGTGCCTCTTTGACAATATTTTAATACCACCTAGGTTGAGGTATAGGAAAAGTATTATGCCCATCGGATATGCTTTGCATGGTCGATCGAGCATTAAATTCCATTTTTGCCTTAGTGCCATGCACATCCGTAAAAAAACAGACTGCTAGGTGTGTTATCCGATCAAGCACTTATGCAATGGGAATGCCACTTTGCATGTAAGTCAATTCCACCTAGTTGAAGGTGTGTGCAAAGTATTGTGCCCATCGGATATGCTTTGCATTGTCAATCAAGCATAACACACCGTTTCTTCCTTAGTGTCATGCACAACCATATAAAAACACGGCCATAGGTGTGTTATTCAAATAAGTACTTATCAGATGGGGGCGCCACTTTGTATGCAAGTCCGTTTTAACTACTTTGAGGTGCGTGCAAAGTATTGTCACCATCGGATATGATTTGCATGGTCGATTACGCATTATACACCATTTTTCCCCTAATGATATGCACATTCGCAAAAAAACACGCCATTAGGTGTGTTATCTGACCAAGTACTTATCGGATGGGTGTGCCTCATTGAGAACATTTCAATACCACCTAGGTTGAGGCGTACGAAAAGTTTTATGCCCATCGGATATCCTTTGCATGGTCGATCGAGCATTAAATTCTATTTTTGCTCTAGTGTCATGCACATCCGTCAAAAAACACGCTGCTAGGTATGTTATCCGATCAAGCACTTATGGGATGGGCGTGCCACTTTGCATGTAAGTCGATTCTACCTAGTTGAAGGTGTGTGCAAAGTATTGTGCCCATCGGATATGCTTTGCATTGTCGATCAAGCATAAAACACCGTTTTTGTCTTAGTGTCATGCACATTCGTTAAAAAACGCAGTCCTAGATGTGTTATTCAAACTAGTACTTATCGGATGGGGGCTCCAGTTTGCACGCAAGTCTGTTTCAACTAGGTTGAGGTGTGTGCAAAGTATTGTCACCATCGGATATGATTTGCATGGTCGATCACGCATTATACACCGTTTTTTCCCTAGTGGTATGCACATCCGCAAAAAAACACGCCCTTAGGTATGTTATCTGACCAAGTACTTATCGGATGGGTGTGACTTTTTGATAAAATTTTAATACCAACTAGGTTGAGGTATAGGAAAAGTATTATGCCCATCGGATATGCTTTGCATGGTCGATCGAGCATTAAATACCATTTTTGCCTTAGTGCCATGCACATCCGTAAAAAAACACGCTGCTAGGTGTGTTATCCGATCAAGCACTTATGCAATGGGAATGCCACTTTGCATGTAAGTCAATTTCACCTAGTTGAAGGTGTGTGCAAAGTATCGTGCCCATCGGATATGCTTTGCATGGTCGATCGAGCATTAAATTCCATTTTTGCCTTAGTGCCATGCACATCCGTAAAAAAACACGCTGCTAGGTGTGTTATCTGATCAAGCACTTATGCGATGGGCGTGCCACTTTCCATGTAAGTCAATTCCACCTAGTTGAAGGTGTGTGCAAAGTATCGTGCCCATCGGATATGCTTTGCATTGTCAATCAAGCATAACACACTGTTTTTGCCTTAGTGTCATGCACAACCATATAAAAACACGGCCATAGGTGTGTTATTCAAATAAATACTTATCAGATGGGGGCTCCACTTTGCACGCAAGTCCGTTTTAACTACGTTGAGGTGCGTGCAAAGTATTGTCACCATCGGATATGATTTGCATGGTCGATCACGCATTATACACCATTTTTTCCCTAATGATATGCACATCCGCAAAAAAACACGCCATTAGGTGTGTTATCTGACCAAGTACTTATCGGATGGGTGTGCCTCATTGAGAACATTTCAATACCACTTAGGTTGAGGCGTACGAAAAGTTTTGTGCCCATCGGATATCCTTTGCATGGTCGATCGAGCATTAAATACTATTTTTACTCTAGTGTCATGCACATCCGTCAAAAAACACGCTGCTAGATATGTTATAGGATCAAGCACTTATGGGATGGGCGTGCCACTTTGCATGTAAGTCGATTCTACCTAGTTGAAGGTGTTTGCAAAGTATTGTGCCCATCGGATATGCTTTGCATTGTCGATCAAGCATAAAACACCGTTGTTGCCTTAGTGTCATGCACAATCGTCAAAAAACACGATCGTAGGTGTATTTTTCAAACAAGTACTTATCGGATGGGGATGCCACTTTGCACACAAGTCAATACTGCCTAGGTTGAGGAACGTGTAAAGTCTTGTGTCCATTGGATATGCTTTGCATAGTCTGTCTCACATGATACACCATTTTGTTGCTAGTGTTATGCACAATCGTCATAAAATACGTTTGGAGGTGTGTTATCCGAACAAGTACTTATGAGATGGGTGCACCACTTTGTATGCAAGTCAATAAGACCTAGGTTGAGGAGTGTACAAAGTTTTGTGCCCATCGGAGAAATGTAGATGCAATAATATTAGAAAATTCTCGGTATATGTATATGTGTGTGTGTGTGGCAAACAATTTTGACACAAAGTAAACACCTAGTGCACAAATTATGCACTTCATACCTTGAGTAAATAAGCTTGTTGATGAGGATAAATATGCCCTTGAATAAAAGCACAGTTGTTGTATGACCACAATAGGATCGCTTTGACACCTATGATTTTGCCCATATGTAAGTTTACAAATAGTATAAAAAATCATATAATAATATATTAATAGTTTGCAAATGTGTATAGCAAGTGAGTAATGGGAAGTGGAAGTGGGAATGAGGAGGGAGGAGTGGAATAGGATAGGGAAGTAATAAGGGTGTATGATAATAAGTATAAAAAATAGTATAAAAATATATTAATAGTTTTCAAATGGCAAGTGAGTAATGGGAAGTGGAAGTGAGAGTGGGGAGGGAAGAATGGAATGGGAGAGGGGAAGGTAATAGGGGAGTAGGCTAATAAGGGAGTGAAATGAGTGAGAGAGTTAATAGGGGATGAAAAAGAGGAGGGTGAGATGGGGAAATATGGGATTTTGGGAAATGGGAGGAGTATGGGACGTGGTGGAAATGTGGGATGGGAGTGGTGGCAATGGGGAGGAAGAAGAAATGGATGGATGGGAGGAGGGCTAATGGATGAGGGATGGGGGTCCAATAGGAGAGGGGGAGTAATGAGAGCCAATGGGAGAGGAGATAAATGAAAAGCCAATAGGAGAGAGGGGAGGAATGGAAAGCCAATAGGAGAGGAGGAGGAAAACCTAATTTTTCTTATATATAGTCTTCCTTCTTCATTCATTCTCCCCTCATTTCATTCACTGAAGCAAGAAAGCAAGAAAGCAAGGACGATCAAGAGAGCAAGGAAGGAAGAGCAAGAAAGCAAGAAAGAGCAAACTTACAAACTTTTTCCAGGTACTTGCAAACTTTTTTTTCTAGTTTCTTTTTTAAATTTGAAGAGAGAGGAACTAGAGAGAGAAACGTTCAGGGGAGGAGAAGAAGAGGATGGAGGGAAGGGAGGAGGAAGGGAGGCAGAGGGTGGGGCTGAGTAGAGGAAGGAAAGGAGGAGGGAGGGGGGGAAGGGAGACTGTGTCTCCCATGGAAGGAGGAAGGGGGGAGGGGGAAGGGGGCGCTGGAAGCCTGGAGGGGAGGAAGGGAGCTGGCGCGGCGGGTGGGAGGGAAGCGGGTGGGAGGGGGGGCTGGCGCGGCGGGTGGGAGGGAGGGCTGGGAGGGGGTTGGGTGGGAGGGGTGAGAGGGGTAGGAGGAGCGAAGGGGGTGGGAGGGGGGCTGGCGGCCGCGGCCGCCAGCTCGGGGGCGGGGAGGGGGTTGGGTGGGAGCGGCTGAGAGGGGGGGCGGGGAGCGACCGTGGCCGCCAGCCCGGGGGAAGGGGGGGTGTGGGGAAGAGGGAGGGGGAGAGCTGGGGGTAGCGAAGGGGGGGGAGGGTGAAGAGGGGGGGGCGCCGCCAGCCCGGGGAGGGGTTGGGTGGGAGGAAAGGGGGTGAGAGGAGGGGGGGGGCTGGCGGCCGTGGCCGCCAGCCCGGGGAGGGGGTTGGGTGGGAGGAAAGGGGGTGGGAGCGGCTGGGGGTCACGAAGGGGGGGGTGGGGAAGGGGGAGCGCTGAGAGGGGGAGGGGGAAGGGTGAAGAAGGGGGGAGCGCTGAGAGGGGGAGGGGGAGGGGGTTGGCGGCCGCGGCCGCCAGCCCAGGGAGGGGGTGGGAGGGGTGAAGGGGGTGAGAGGGGTTGAGAGGAGGGGAGGGGGCTGGCGGCCGCGGCTGCTAGCCTCGGGAAGGGTGGGTGGGAAAGGGGGGAGGGCTCGACAGGGTCGGGAAGGAGGGGGGGGGGAGGGTCACCAAGGAGGGGGGGAGGGAGGGTTGATAGGGGGGCAAGGGGGTGGGACGGGTTGAGAGGAGGGGGGGGGCTGGCGGCCGCGGCCGCCAGCCCGGGGGGAAAGGGAGGGAGGGCTCGGGGGGGTTGCCAAGGAGGGGGGGGGAAGGGTTGAGAGGGGGGCAAAGGGGTGGGAGGGGTTGAGAGGAGGGGGGGGCTGGCGGCCGCGGCAGCCAGCCCGGGGAAGGGGGAGTGGGGAAGAGGGTGGGAGGGTTGGGGGGGTCGCGAAGGGGGGTGGGGAAAAGGGGGAGGGTTAAAAGGGGGTAGGGGGAAAAAGGGGTAGGGGAGGAAGGGGTTAGGTGAACGGGAGAGCGGAAAAAGGGGTTAGCGGGAGGGGAGGGGGAGGGGTCAGGGGATTTTAGGGAAGGAGGGGGGGGAGGGGAAGGGAGGGGTCGAGGGAGGAGTTTTGGCGGCAGAGGGAGGGGAGGGGAGGGGAAGGGAGGAGAGGGCTGGGTCGAGGGATGGATGGAGGGAGGGAGGAAGGGGAGAGGAAGGAGAGAGAGGAGAGAGAGAGGGAGAGGAGAGGAGGGAGCAAGAACGACAAATAAGATTTGACTTACGAGAAGAATGAAAAGGACTTACGAGAATGAAAAGGACTTACGAGAATTGAGAAGAATGTTGAAGAAAGTATCAAGAAGAATGTTGAACACAAATTTGAATTCAAAAGGAACGTATGAGAAGAAAGTATAGAAGAAAGTATAAGAAGAATGTTGAATACAAATTTGAATTCAAATTTATAATGAATTCAAATTTCCCTCTCTTTTTTGAAAATTCAAATTTATGCGTAGGAGGAGTGGGCTAGTTTTAACTCTCTCCTCATTTCATTGAAGCAACCAAGAGCGGAAGAGAAAGGATAAGCGGAGCCTTACTTTTTTCACTTTTTCCAGGTACTTGCATTCTTTTTTATTCGTCTTGTAATTCTTTTTCTTTACTTACAATTCTTTTCAATTAGTTTCTTGTTAAGGTTTTTGAGTTCTATTTCTTAAAATTCGTATTGTAATTCTTTTTCTTTACTTATAATTCTTTTTCAATTAGTTTATTCTTAAAGTTTTTGAGGAGGGTGGTCTTTTAGAAGGCATTACAATTCTTTTTAAATTAGTTTCTTATTTGAGTTTTTGAGTTCTATTTTAATTAGTTTTTTATTTATATTTGAGTTTGTAAATTTGAGAAATGAGAGAATAGGGAGGGAGGGAAAGAGAGAAATTAAGAGAGAGAAGAGGGGCTCCTTAAATGAGAGAGGAGAGGGAGAGAGGGAGAGAGAGAGAGAGATTCACACAGAGAAGAGGGGCTCCTTAAATGAGAGAGAAGAGTAGGGAGGGAAAGAAAGAGAGAGGAGAGAGGGGGAGAGAGATTAAGAGAGAGAAGCGGGTCTCTTGGGGGCCGTGGCTGCTTGAGGGAGGGAGAGAGTAGGGAGAGAGAGGGAGAGAGAGAGAAAGAGAGAGAGGGAGAGAGAGAAAGAGAGAGAGAGGGAAAGAGAGAGAGGGAGAGAGAGAGAGAGAGAGAGAGAGAGAGATGTTTATTAGAATGAAGAATGAAATGTGGCGAGAGGAGAGAGGAAAAGAGAGAGAGAGAGAGAAGAGAAGAGGGAGACTTAGGGAGAGAGAGAGAGAGAGAGAGAGAGAGAGGGAGAGAGAGAGAGGAATGAAACTTCTGTGCTAGAGGGAGGGAGAGGGAGAGAGAGAATAAGTGGGATGAGGATAGAGAGAAAAATACTTAAGAGTTGTCAAAGAGAGAGAGAGAGAGATTAAGAGAGAGAATGAGGTGTCTTGACTATGGCTACAAAGAGATTTAGGAGTCGAGAGAGAGAGAGAGAGAAAGTAAAGAGAGTTTTATATATTTACATCTTTTATATTATATTTTTAAATGAGAGAGAAGAGTAGGGAGGGAAAGAAAGAGAGAGGAGAGAGGGGGAGAGAGATTAAGAGAGAGAAGCGGGTCTCTTGGGGACCGTGGCTGCTTGAGGGAGGGAGAGAGTAGGGAGAGAGAGGGAGAGAGAGAGAAAGAGAGAGAGGGAGAGAGAGAGAAAGAGAGAGAGGGAGAGAGAGAAAGAGGGAGAGAGGGAAAGAGAGAGAGGGAGAGAGAGAGGGAGAGAGAGAGGGAGAGAGAGAGAGAGAGAGAACGTGGGGAGAGGAGAGAGGAAAAGAGAGAGAGAGAGAGAAGAGAAGAGGGAGACTTAGGGAGAGAGAAAGAGAGAGAGAGAGAGAGAGAGAGAGAGAGAGAGAAGAGAGAGAGGGAGAGAGAGAGAGGAATGAAACTTCTCTGCTAGAGGGAGGGAGAGGGCAAGAGAGAATAAGTGGGATGAGGATAGAGAGAAAAATACTTAAGAGTTATCAGAGAGAGAGAGAGAGAGAGATTAAGAGAGAGAATGAGGTGTCTTGACTATGGCTACAAAGAGATTTAGAGAGAGAGAGAGAGAGAGAGAGAGAGAAAGTAAAGAGAGTTTTATATATTTACATCTTTTAATTATAAAAGAGTGAATTTATGGTTTGTTTTGAAGGTGAGATAATATTTTTATATATATTCATCTTTTAAATTGAAAAATGTTAACTTTTCTTTAGATACTTGTTCTTCATTTATATCACATGCAGGTTTAGCCTCTACATCACAACCCCTTCTTTTGCATATTTAAGCCTCTTAAACCCCAGCACATTAAAATGAACACAGAAAAAGAAATTATTTATTGCTTTTCTTTGCTTCGACGGTTGGTTTAGCATAGTTTAGCATAGATTAGATTGCCTTAGAGGAGAGACAATTCTCCAAGTTGCCAATCGAAGCCATGCTCAAATTTTTCTAACTAGTTCGTAATCGTTGTCAGTCCCTTCGCTCACATGCGGTTTAACACTCATAACATGCTATTAAATAAGACCTTTTACCATTTACCAAGAAGATTATCAGTGGGCAGATTGCATGAGCAAATATCGGTGGACAGATTACATATATCAGTGGACAGATTACATGTCATGGGACATATTGGAGCTTGATGATTATTGGTTATTTTTATTGCATTTGTATAAATATTTAAGCTCATTTATTGTCATAAAAATCCTTGTAAAGCCTTTTATGCTATTTTTTACATTTATTGTCATATGAAGCGCCTTGTAATAAACCCGACCATCCCGACCATTCACTAATTAACGAGTATCAGTGGGATGCATAAGTGGATATCATGTGGGCTGCATAAGTGGATATCAGTGGAACAGTTTTTAGTGGATAGATTGCATCAGTTGGGTATCAGTGCACAGATATCAATGGATGGACAGATTGCATGAATCTTCACGAAGATTGAAGCTTTATCACTAGACGACATTTTATATTACTTGTAAAGCTTTATTGGCTAATTCTTTTACATTTGTACAAATATTTAAGCCTTGTAAAGCCTTTTAGGCTATTTCCCACATTTATTGCCATATGAAGCCTTGTAAAGCCTTTTGGGCTATTTCCCACATTTATTGTATCAAGGGTTGTATATTGTACTTTACTTGTATGTATCTAAATTCTTCATTATCTTTTCTTGTAGGATTATGGAGCAATCAGCTAATGTGATGGCTATGCTAAATGACTCTGAGATCAGAGAATGGGTTTCTGATGTCACTTTGAATTTCAAAGGAAAGGAATATAGCCCCAATGGCTTTGGTAGGTGGACTCGATATCACATGGGTAGAAGAGCTTGGTTTCTTCATCAAAAGGAAAAGAGACTCTTTCTACTTATGTCAAAAAGGGAGTTCAATGGTGTTGAAGATCCATGGGATGCTACTTTCTTCAAAAAAGATATGACTTCAAGCCTTGTAGTAGGCATAATAATTCAGCGAAAAGACACCTTTGTGGATATTTTAACAAAGAGTTCAAATCCTGAAGTTGGCGGTATGCATTTTATTGTGTCAAGGAGAGACACAAAGACCTTTGTGATGCCTCCTCCTCAACCATCAAAGTTTTCAGAGCTGCAAAGGGCATTGGAGACTCTTTCATATACTTGGGAGCAATTTCCTAGTGTGGTGGCAAAAAGGATGCATGCAAAGATAATGTTTGAATACTTTCAGGATGCAGAATATGCTCCTCATATGCAAGAATCTTCACATGAAGGAGATCAAAAAGCTCAGACTTCGATGCATGGACAAGAAGAACAGGCACACTGTCACAAACCTGTAGAACATGAGCGCAAACTTCTAGAGCCAGAAATAGTGGATGTAACTAAGGATGATGAAAAACAAGCCTTGAGTGCACGGGAATTAGCAAAAATTGAAGAAGATCAAGGTCGATCCACTGCAGTTATGCTAGAAGCTCTTGCTAGCAAACCACGACGTGAAATGCAAAAGGCTAGTACTGCAAGAGCCATGGTTCCAAGCAGTAAGAAAAGACATTGTCCCACTGTAGAGAAAGATAATGTGGATGAAAAACGGTCAAAAAAAGAGAAAGATGAAGAAGACTCAGAATCCGAGGCTGAAGATGATCAGGATGAACTCACATCAATCAAAAATCTTAATCTGCGTCTTAATGAAGCAGTTACAGATGATGATGTGGGATATATCTGGGGTCAAAGGACGTGGTTTGTGAATGCCAAAGATGTGGAAGCTGCAGCTCTCTTTACTAATAGCCAAAGCCTTGATATATCCTATGCAATGCAAATATACGAGGCTTTGAGAGATGGTAAGAAACCTGTGGCAAGCAATGTGGTCTTGCGCCCAATAATGTTTTGTCCAACCAAAAATAGTTTTCTGGATCAAATAACATTTACAGGGCCTACACATTTCGAGGAAATCTTCAGTCAATTCTTTAAAAACACTCTAAAAAATATTCCACATGAACAAGGCGAAGAGGCACAAGGAGAGAATATGCTAAAGGAAGTCAAGAAGGAATTTCTCCTTCATTGCAGATTCCAGCCCATTGATGGCCAACATTGGGCTTATGCTTGTAATCAGATCGCAAGGGAAGCAAAGGAGGGCAAAAGACTCGCTCCAGAACAATTTGTAAAGATAAGCTCATTCCATTATTATCCTGCAACAATCTGTATATTCAAGCATGAGATCAAGTATTTGATTGAGTCCGAAAGACTTAATCATTATGTCCATGGAAAGCGTAAGATATCCTCAACATCAGAGGTCTTACAGAAGGCAAGGGTGATATGGACAACATTTGGTTCTCCAAATCCTGATTTGAAGCGAAAGGTCACAAAAGCAGACGCCGACACACTCACAAACTTTTATACTTCTTTGAGTGCAGTTGTGCCTAGGGGAACCCAAGAGCGGGAAGAAAGTATGACAAGCCTCAAGGTGGTGAGGGACAGATATGCCGACTACACTTCTATCATATTTCGTCCTGTTGAAGTGTTCAATGAGATGCTTGAAACGTGCATTGCTTGTGAGCGTGGACAGCTGACCTATGAAGCTCCTTTGTTTATCTCCGGCAAGTCAAAGGTAATGGATAAGAAGGAGTTGACGGCAAGGATGTGGAGGCCTGTAAAGTACTTACCTGATAAGTATGCATCCATGGCAGCACAAAAAATTTTAAAGAAAGAATGGTTTTTTGGAAAAAAAGACAAAGACCACTGCATGGAAGAATGCATCAATGTACAGGTGAGGCGTGATGCAGTGCATAGTGCCATCAAGTATTTGCTGTCAGAGAAACAAATTCCACTTACTCATTGTAACATTTACTATAATGTGGTGAAGCATATAGCTTCTTTGTCAACACCCAAAGTAAAGCTATGGGCAAACAGGTGGATTAAAAAGGATGAAGATGGGTCGGAAATAGTAACCTCTTATATGAGAAAAGAGATCCCACAACAGGTGGTTGCATATGTGGAAAGATTAATCAGCGAGATAAGAATGCCGACAGATATGCACCCAAGCTTTCAATTCAATGTAGAGGTTACGGCAGAGTCTGGAAAGCTTGTCAACTTCAGGGGAGTCTCAGAAGATGACTTCTTCAAGAATGAGTCAGCATGGGATAAGCCACAACTATTCTTTATCAATGAAGTTTCTAGTGATGATATCCATAACTTCATTGATAGAATAGTATATACCACCATTAGCAAAGTGGCGATTTGTAACATTGTCATATTTGTTGATAAAAAAGACAAAGAAGCCATGCAGGTTACTCTAGAGCGAGCATATTCATCAGATTTGAAGATCTATAGTGGTGTTTATGTAGCAAAGAGAGGCAAGAGAGAATGTGGCATAGCGATTCAAACTCTTGAATCATTCTTTCTGTGTATGCGGAGTCCCAACCCTGATCACTCCTTACAAAAGAACATAAGAGGGAATTCAAATAATTTGAGATTGATGCTAGAAGAGCAAGATATTCCCAGGTCCATACATTATCAAAAAAACAACTATGGAAGTCCTGCAAAAAGTGGGAGTCTCTTGCTTACCATGATGGAGAATTTGCTGCCGGCAGGTTGGGAGGTCACCTTGTGCAGGATGGGATATTTATTTGAGGATCTCCTAAGAAAAGGCAACTCCACCAATATTATTGAAAATAAGCATTTCATGGCCTATTTCCAGCTTCAAGTAGATCTAACCATAGGCTATGAAAAAGAGATAGACCACAAGGACACCGATGACATGGATGATTACCTTGAAGATCATAATGTCCCAGTTGTTGATGATGAAAAGATGGACTTACATGACCCATTCACAGAGAGGTTGGTGGATGAAGACAAATATGATGATGCCTTCTTTGATAATTATGGCTCGCAGGGTTATGAAAAAAGGCCACTATGACAATACTTAGCGGTATGAACTCTCTATTTCTCAACTAAATACAATTTTTTAAATAAGATTTAAATTTAAAGATAATGAATCTAATCTCTCATATTTGTTTACAGGCAATAGAGGGAGAAGAAATGGATGAAGTCAATACGGAGGCACTCCCTTCTACTTCAACAATGCAACCACCTCTAAATTTGATTGAAAAATCAAATTTAGCTGCATTGGATAAAATGGAGAGCTCATTTCAAGTTAGGATCGTTTTGAAACGAGAACCTCAGTATTTAAGCTTTGGTAGAGAGGAGGTTTCAATCCTCTCCAATCCTTTAAAAGAGGTTAATGACAATGTTATCTTGGCCATTCTCAGGTAATGTTTATTTATTTATTGCTACTTCAATAAGCTAACATTTGTTTATTTATTCACAGTTCAGTTATATATCAGTTTCCTAGTGCAGAATGCAAATCAATTCTATGAGCTAATGTTTGTTTATTTCTTGGTGCAGTGTAGTTATTTCTCAGCTTCCTAGTACAGTGCAGCATCGTGTCTACATGCTCGATGCTCTCCTTTCTTCTATTCTTAGCTCTCCTCAAAAGACTATAGAAGATGTTTGTACCTGGTTAAGCCCTTTGAATTTAGATGGGGTGCGAGTCATCTTAATGCCTTATCATGAGGCGTAAGTATCAACTCTAACCTTATTTTTACTATTTCTTTGGCAAGTTTGTGTAAAACAATAATCATTTTTATTCTGGTCGTGTAGCTCACATTGGAGTCTGATCTTCTGGGACCTTGAACTCAACCATTTATGGTTTGTGAATTCAATAGAAGGCTATCATGCCAACTCCCCAAGGTAATTATTCTCTTAATATTTTTGATACTTTCTTATTTTGTATCTTATGATCATGACATATTAATATATTTCATATGTCATGCTGGACAGTGCTGCATATCGGCTAGTATCTGCTGTCAGAACAACCACGGAGCAACAAGATCAAGTAGAATTCAAAAGACGTCTGCCAGTGGAGCAAAAAGATGGACACAGCTGTGGGTGGAGAGTTGCCTACAACTGCATGTTGTTTCTTAGAGAGATTTTTGATTTGGAGTTACCAGTCAAAATGGAATCATATACAGAAGCTGATCTGCTAGCATTTCGGGCTGAGAGTATTCAGCATCTAATTACTACCATTGGGAAACAACATGAAAATATGACTACATTGCAGCATGTATAAAACCTTATCTTTATACTTATATGCTTGTTCCAGCCTTTAATTGGGATGTATAAATCTCATAACTTTTTTATATTTTCTTCCAAGAGGAGAAGAGACTGAGCCTAATGAAAGCATGCTATCTTTATACTTTTATGATTATTTAAACCATTAATTTTATTTGGGATGTATAAATCTCATAACTTGTCTAATGAAAGCATGCTATCTTTATACTTCTATGATTATTTAAACCATTATTTTTATTTGGGATGTGTAAATCTCATAACTTTTTAAATTTTTCTTGGAGTGTAAATCTCATAACTTGTCTAATGAAAGCATGCTATCTTTATACTTCTATGATTATTTAAACCATTATTTTTATTTGGGATGTGTAAATCTCATAACTTTATTTTGGATGTGTACATCGCATAACTTTTTTATATTTTTATGGCAGAAGGAGGATGTGGAGGACATAGCAAGTGAAGAAGAATACGATGTAGACTACTCCCTCAATAAGATGAGTCATAAAAATATGAATCTATTGGAGCAGATTGGAAGTTCATTCACTGCTATGTTGTTAATTCGACAACAACCTCATTTTTTTGAATTTGGTGAAGAAGAGATTTCAATCCTCTTGAATCCTAAGAATGAGGTTAATGTCAAAGTCATTACAACCATCCTCAGGTTTGATGCAGCATTTTCCTTAGCTTTATACTTTGCTTATTTTGATTAAACCCAAGAAGCTAATACCTTTTTTTTAAATATAGTAATGTTATAGCAAATTTTCCGCAAAATATACAAAGCGTTTCATATATGCTCGATCCTCGTATTTCGGAAGTGCTTAGCAACAAAGAAGAAACCATAGAGAATGTTTGCAAGTGGTTGAAGCACGTTCCTATGAATGACACACGAGTTATTTTTACAGCATATTATGAGAAGTAAGCATCAAACCCTACTTGTTTTTTCTATTGCATTGCTAGAATTGTCTCAAACACAGTAATTATTCTTTATTGATAATGCAGCTCACATTGGAGTCTGGTAGTCGTGGACATCCTTGCGAAGAAGTGCTTCTTTGCAAACTCAATGACATCCGTCCATGGCAATGTGTTAGAGTAAGTATAGACTACACTTGTTGTCACTTCTTAACATGTAGATTGATATGCAATGCACATATTCACTGTTGTTATATGTTTTGATATGCAGATCAGCTCAAAAATTAGTAGATGCTATCGACATAGTAATGCGGCAATGTGACTTGGCACAACAAATAGAGTATATAACATGTCAGGTATCACATCAAGAGAATAGCCACATCTATAATTGTGGATGGAGGGTGGGCTACAATTGCTTTTTGGTACTTGGTCAAATTTTTGAGATACAAAATGACACCACACTATCAACATATACGGATTTGCATCTCTATGCATTTATAACATGTACCATTCGAGCAATCATTGATTGTAAAATGAATGCCATCAAAGAGTCAAAGAGGATAGAAGACCTCAACTCTACAAACATGGCTTCATTAAAAGAATTGGGAAGCTCTTTTAATGTTAGGGTTATGATTCAACATAGACCTCAGTATCTTGAATTTGGGGGAGAGGAGATTTCAATTCTCTCTAGAGCTTCAAATGAGGTCAATAACAACGTTATGATGGCCATTCTCAGGTTTGATACAAACTTTTTCTCTACTTGATAATTCAATATTTTTATATAAATCTAATAAGCTAATATTCATTTATTTGTTGGTGCAGTATAGTTATCTCACGATTTGGTAGAGTCGTACAAAATCGTGTGTATATGTTGGATTCCCTCCTTTCTCCTATACTTAGCGATAGCAGAAAGACAATAGCCGATGTTTGTAAATTATTACAGCCTTTACATTTACATGGCGTGCGAGTCCTATTTATGGCATATCATGAGATGTAAGTATCATGGCAACCTTTATTTTCATCTTATACTGGCAACATTGTGTTAAATAATAATGGTTCTTAATTATTCGTGTAGGGAACATTGGAGTCTGGTGGTTTGGAACCTTGAAGACAACTATTGTTGGTTTGTTAACTCGATTGCAGGCTTTCATGGCTCAGTGCAAACGTAAGTATTCTATTAATCTGTTGTTACTTCTATATTATGTACCTTATGTGATAGACACACTAAGTTTTTTTAATATGTCACGATGAGCAGGTCGATTGAGAAGTTGGTATCTGCTATCAGAGAAACAGGACCAGTACAAAGACTCGGTAGACTTCCAAAAGCATTTAGTAGTAGAGCAGGAAGATGGGCATAGTTGTGGGTGGAGAGTTGCCTACAACTGCATGTTGATTTTCAAAGAAATTTTCTCACTTAAGCCACAGATCTCATCGGAAGACTCTTCTGAATATTTGAGCTCCAAAGAGTCTTCCGATGAGATCTGTGGATATACAATTGTTTAGGGCTGAAATCATTCGAGACCTAATTGCTGCCATTAGAATACAACGTGCAACTGAAGCAATACCAGAGCTTCCCTTTAAGGAAGAGGAGACTGAGTCTACTATGAAAGCACTGCACACTACAGAAGAAGTAGAGACCCAATGTACACCTACAGCACCACAGCCTCCACTGGAAGCATCAGAAGAGTTGCCATCGCCTCCGCTTGCATTTAAGGAAGAGGATACTGAGTCTACTCCGAAAGCACTACATACTACAGAAGAAGTAGAGACCGAGTGTACATCTATAGCACCACAGCCTCCATTGGAAGCATCCGAAGAGTTGCCACAGTCTCCACTAGAAGCATCACAAGAGTTGTGATGCATGTATGATGTTGTGTTTGTAGTTTTTGTTGATTATACACCAATTTGTGACTTATTACTTAAGTGGCATAATCATGATATTTATATAATTTCTTTATGCACACAATTTTATGATATGAATGTGTGATGATGTGATTATTTGGAAATAAATCCTTGTGTGATGAGAATTTTGATATGAATATGTGATGATGTAATATTTGTAATATAATTATTTCATGCACACAATTTTATGATATGAATGTGTGATGATGTGATTATTTGGAAATAAATCCTTGTGTGATGAGAATTTTGATATGAATATGTGATGATGTAATATTTGTAATATATTTCTTCATGCACACAATTTTATGATATGAATGTGTGATGATGTGATTATTTGGAAATAAATCCTTGTGTGATGAGAATTTTATTCAGTTGGACAGTCTCCACTCACTTAAAGTAGAGCATTCGCAATGCTTCTCTCACTTTATTCCAACCCTTATCCTTATCATCTCCACTCACTTAAAGTAGAGCATTCAATCTCCACTCGCTTTATTCCAACCCTTATCCTTATCATAGTGAACACATCGTGCCTCTCACTTTATTCCAACCCTTATCCTTATCGTAGTGAACACATCGTGCCTTAGTGCACTTGTATTCTTCCATCCTAGTCCTTTCACAAACACTCTCTTATTTCTTACATCCTAGTCCTTCTGAGTAACTTGTATTCTTCTATCCTAGTCCTTCCGCAAACACTCTCAGAGTCTTCTTTCATCCATCGTGATAACCAAGTATTCTTCTATCCTAGTTCTTCCACAAACACTCTCTTCTTCCATCCATCCTAGTGCTTCTCATTAACTTGTATTCTTCTTGTATTCTTCTATCCTAGTCCTTCCGCAAACACTCTCAGAGTCTTCTTTCATCCATCCTGATAACCAAGTATTCTTCTATCCTAGTTCTTCCACAAACACTCTCTTCTTTCATCCATCCTAGTGCTTCTCATTAACGTGTATTCTTCTTGTATTCTTCTATCCTAGTCCTTCCGCGAACACTCTCAGAGTCCTCTTTCATCCATCCTGATAATCAAGTATTCTTCTATCCTAGTTCTTCCGCAGACACTCTCTTCTTTCTTGCATCGTA